>NC_057798.1:100961354-100994959 GCF_018294505.1 Triticum aestivum | reverse complement strand
TAGTAGATGTTAATTTAGGGTTCATAGATAATGATTTTTAGTAGTTGAACTAGTTTAGTTTTAGTTGAACTAGTTTAGTAAGTAAATTAATAAACTAGTTGAATTAATAGAACTAATGTATTTTTAGTAAGTAAATTAATAAACTAGTTGAACTACTTTAGTTTTAGTTGAACTAGTTTAGTAAGTAAATTAATAAACTAGTTGAACTAGTTGAATTAATAGAACTAATGTATTTTTAGTAAGATAATTAATATAACTAGTTCAACTACTTTATTTTTATAAAGAACTAGTTTTTTTTCTATTTATAGTAAGTTTATATTTAGTAAAAACTAGTTGAATTAATAGAACTAGTTGAACATGTCATATTTGTTGTTATTTTTTTAGTTTAAGCAATTATTTGGGATGTATTAGTGATAACTTACAGGGGTTTTGCTTTTGCAGAAATCAAGGAGCCCCTCCATCATCCCCGCCGTCGTCCCCGTCACCGACCCCCTCCGACCTCGAGGTGAGACCTGCCAAATCTCCATGTATATCTTGTGTTGCTCAAATAGGATATGTGGTTGCCCAAGTGGCCGGTCATGTTCAGGTTACACCTCCAAGTGGCCTATGTTTTGCCGGAGTGTTGATTAATTTCCGTTGCGGCAAATTTTAGGCGCTCGATATGTCCTTTTTTAACAAAGGTCATGTCGGACTTTTCCTGTATTCTGGCATGACTTGTTCTAGAATATGTAGGAAATATCGAGTGGCCTGGATTTTCTCGAAAAATAATGATCTAATTTAGGTTTTTTAGTACATATATTTAATTGTACAAGTTTAATCTTTGAATTATGAACGTAGGAAATGTCGTACTCGGACGACGACAGTCTCCCAGGGGAGTAGAGTTGGTGCCACGATGATCGAGGTATGTGCGACAGGTTCGTTGAGCTGGACGAAGATCGGCGCTTCAGCATTAAGCTCGAGGAGACCTTCGTTGTTGAAACGGTACGCAACAACGACAAGTGTTTTTTTCGTAATTAAGCATGACTTCAACTATTTTCAACGTGTAATTTTCATCTTTTACAATTGAACTAGCTTATCCCATGCCATGCAAGACGCTATGTCTTGAAGAGGATGGGTTTTGAAGACCATGAAAATTTTGAAACAAAGAAAATACATCTAAGGACCCATCATGATATGGATTTTGAAGTAAATCTGTGCAATGCTCAGAGCATAACCCATTTTGGTTGCCAAAATTGGGAAGCACTTTGCAAAATATATTGTTTTTATGAGGGTATGATTGTCACCATGGATCTTGATGATTCTGACATCGAGCAAGACAATATGGACATTTGGGTCCTTGTTGATACGCTTCCGATTCTACCGCAATGTGAGTTTCTCAAACATAGTTAATTACTAACTAATTTATATTGTTTATTTCAAAATAGTTGATAGCTTATTTCCATTGACAGCTTATTTTGATTCCTCAAAGAATGTGCGGAAGATGGTAGACAAAACCACTACACTGATGGCTCCGAATTAACTTATAAGGAGAAAAGTCATCTGATCGCTTATTGTACTTATCTTGAGAATTACAATACCTTTTATCGAACTCCTCCAAATTATGGTGAATACATGCCACTAGTGCACGTGTTGAACCACGGTAACTTCTATGGAGATACCCTCGTAAGATTTTTTACTATTACGACATCCGTGCATCTTTTGCATACTTCTAAAACTAGTACATCACTGCTAACTACGAAGTTATTATTATGATTTTCAACAGAAAATCCCGATGGATTGTGTGCCTCATCTGGTGTATCTGAATGGCCGCCTTACAGTTCTGAACATACTACCAGATCAATCTAGGGACCTCACTTGTGCATATCGGATTTCTAAAACCGGTGAACACATGCTCATCAAAGAATGGAAAAAATGTTTGGACATTCGCAAGGAGATTCTTGGAAGTAACATTAAGCGAAAGGCAAGAATTGGGGACAGTATAATCTCCATTCTCCATAATGAAGAGTCAGGGGCTATCTTGTTTTTTGCTATTTTACCTTAGAGAATGTAGTAGGTCCTAAGAGAATGTAGTAGGTCCTATGAGGTACAATATGTTTATTATGTGGTACAATGTGTTAGAGTTGATTATGAGGAGTACTTGTGATTACGACTAGTGACCAATTTGCTATGTGATGTCATTGATGAAAACGATGATCTTGAGTAGGTGTTATATGATAATGATGTATTATGACGATAAGTTGTTAATGATATGATGGTGATGATGATATCTATTATATCATTGGGAGAAAGAACCGCAAATTAGTTTCAAGTGGATGGACATCCACTTGAAACTAGTCCATGGTTCTTTCACCCCGTGATGTAATAACTCATTATGATGTAAAAACAATCTCTAAATTCCTGTTGTATAAAAAACTTGTGTAAAGGTGTATGAATACAACATGAAATAAAAAAGAAATAAAATACGAAATAATAGTAGTAGCGCGGGCAGAGAGAAGTGCTACTACTCATTACCAGTAGCACTCCTCTAGGAAATCGCTACTACTAAGTCGATTTAGCAGTAGCGTGGGTTGAGGCACTCTACCGCTAAGCTTTAGCTGTAGCACCATACCAGTAGCACTCCAGCCCGCGCTCACTAGTAGAAAATAGGGCATTTGTCCCGGTTCATAAGGGTCTTTAGTCCCGGTTCATGAACCGGGACTAAAGGGTCATTACTAATGCCTCCCCCCTTTAGTCCCGATTATAACACGAACTGGGACTAAAGGCCGCGGCCACGTGGAGCTCCACCTTTAGTCCTGGTTGGTGATTTTTTTTTGAATTTTTTTTGAATTTTTTTATTTTCAAATTTCTGAATTATTTTAACCTCTAATCTCTAATCAGCACCCCTCATCACTGCTCAATTTATACTCTAATCTCTAATCACCCCTCATCATTCCAAATCATCTAACTTCCCGAACGGTCACCCATCCTCCCACTCCCCCAGCCTGAGCACGCTTAACTTCCGGGTTCTATTCTCCCTCGTTTCCAAGTCTGCACTTGTTGTTTTCCTGACAATAGTAAGATGTCAATCCTATTAACCCTCAAGAATTTTGGTTGAGCATGAAGTGACACATTTCACTGTTTGAGTTTGAAACTATTATTTTAAAAACAATAATTATTTAGTAACACTAATATTTCTTGAATAATTAGTTTGACCATTGTTTGACCATTGTTTGACCACAGTTTGACCAGATTTGACCAAAATTCAAAATAACTGAAATAATTATTTAGTAACACTAATATTCTAGAATAATTAGTTTGACCATTGTTTAGCCACAATTTGAATTTTTTTCGATTTTTTCCACTCTAGATTTTAAAAGCCCCGTAAATTTTTTTCTGTTAGGTTTTTGAGGATTTTGAAAATGTTTAACGGGCTTCCCCATGTTAAATTTGTATGTAACTTTTCAAGTAGATGATTTTCATATAAAAAACTTTTTCATCCGAGTTCGTATGTAAAGTTATGCCCATTTTACTAAATTCTAGAGAGGTTTTGCAAATAAAGTCGAAATTCATATTTGTAAATTTTCCCAACAACTAGACCATATATCACATGGGAAACTTATTTTCTTTTATTTTTTTGACATTTTCATCATTTTCTTTTATTTTTTTAAACTGAAAAGACAATCTAGGGGGGGGGGGTGGAGTTTGGAAATGGGACCTTTAGTACCGGTTCGTGCCATGAACCGGTACTAATGCCTCAAACCCCATTAGTACCGGTTCGTGGCACGAACCGGGACTAAAGGTCTAACCCTTTAGTCCCGGTTGGTGCCACGAACCGGGACTAATGGGCATCGCACCCTTTAGTCCCGGTTCGTGGCACCAACCAAGACTAAAAGGTCCAGACGAACCGGGACAAATGGCCCACGTGGCCCCTGGGCGCACGAACCGGGACTAATGCCCCCATTAGTCCCGGTTCTAGACTGAACCGGGACTAATGGGCTAACCCGGGGTGGACCAAAGCCCTCTTTTCTACTAGTGGCTACTGATAGGCCTAAAGCCCGCGCTGCTGCTAGGCTTTTCCCTAGTAGTGTCCTATCATGCCATTCGACATCCGGCAGCGTATAATGAACTCAAGAAGGATCTTATTGAGGAGTGGTGGACTTGGAATGGCCGCCGAAGATCATCATGATTTGTGCGTTTGATGTTGTATTGTTGAACTATTTATTGTATTTCTCAAAATACTATTTGTTTGATGAGTTGTAATAAATTGAGCTATTCATTTAAACTTGGCTGTGAATGATGTTTGTGATTTAAAAATTATCCCATGTCTTTGTTTTGTGTGAAATGCAACAAATGCGGATGCGCGGCTGCTCACGCGCGCTGCATTTTGGCGCACCGCTGAAGCTGCGTGCGCGCGCTGCATTTTGGCGCGGCTGCTGGAGCCAGCGCTGCGCCCCGCGCCAAACCTGACGTTGCGTGCGCCGCAAACCAATTTTTTGCGTGCCGTGCGTTTGGCGCCTGTTGAAGATGCTCTAAGGGACCTGGACTTGGAACATATCCCTTTTTTTATAGGACTGGGAATATATCCTGAATCATAAGCAAAAGAAAATTCAGAGTTCTTCCACTCAACACATAT
Organism: Triticum aestivum; assembly: GCF_018294505.1. NCBI lineage: Eukaryota > Viridiplantae > Streptophyta > Magnoliopsida > Poales > Poaceae > Triticum > Triticum aestivum. The sequence goes on along the minus strand of NC_057798.1, from coordinate 100,990,347 downwards.
GGTTGTTAGCGGGGCATGCCAGCCAGACAGCCATGCGAAATATTTGTCTGGGAGTTCAGATTTCTGCGAGAAGGGTCAAAAACCGATTTGAGTGATCGAGATATGCAGGTGGAGACAAAAGTAGTATACTATGTATCGGTACTAATCTACAGGGACGTATAGTGCATGTGTTTATCCTACTTTTATTGACTGTGTCAGTCCACTTTTGTTGACTGCTAGAAACTTGCAATCACAAGTTTATAACCGATCCATTGCAGGGTAGAGATGTATTTTCATTTTAAAAATAATAATATATAAATATCAAGGGAATATCAATTACATCGGTCTCTGCATTTAGGGTTGGAACAAAAAAACCGTAGCTCTTGAGTTAAAATGAGCGCTTATAGCGCGACTAGTTAAGCTCGTAGTTCGATTATCAATGAACAGAGTCAATCATTGCCTTCAGCTCACTAAACTTAACAGCCTTAACGAACAAGCTAACAAGTTTCAAGAGTAACTTGTTAAGCTCGTTAATACTCTACGCAACAACGATTTTTATCTTAAGTGCTACTAGTATACAATTATATTTAAACCCACCCATTCAATTTAATTGACAAAATTCAGCCCATAGGATGTGGCAACTGACACACATCCTTCATGGTCATTGTACTCACCCCTTACAGCCTTACTCTCATCCCACAGGACGCAACACTTCGTAGCTGAACCAAAATAGGGTGACGCTTGTTAGTGAGCGTCGCTAGTTTAACGAGTTCCAAACCCTAAACCCGTCGCCACAGCTGGCCGGCCGACTATATTTTCCAATAGTTAGCTGGCAAAACTGTTTCAAAAAATTATTTGTCAGTTTGCAAATGCATACAGTGCAAAACAATCCATCCTTTTAACAACGGCGACGGAGGACGATCTCGCACCAAACATGCATGCATGGATCCATAATCCGATCGTTTTCGGCATGCTGCCCTGCTCGTTCGTTTCTTGAAATTTTCCACAGGAGCGGACAGAAGCAGCGACGACTGACGACGACGGGCCGGTTGGCATGGCGCGAAAAGGGCCAGATATTTTCAAAAATAGAATGATCTTCTGGTGGATAGTGAGTGAGTGCGGCAGTGACGTCGCGCGCAGCAACAAAAAAGGGCTCCTCCATCGTCTACTACTTGGCACATATGGCCACTTGCTCTTGGTACGTTAACTATTCCGAGTGTATTTAGTTATCTGTCAAGTCTGAACTTATCACTTCTTTCTTTCTAAATGCTAGTGCTACTATTTCTTCAGAAAATTGAGCCGTGGGTGAGCTTCTGGTTGAACAGCTGAAACACATGCGTACGTGTTCAACTTTTAATCCTCCGAAGTCCAGAAATTTCTAGCCTGTTTGTATTTGGTGTTCCTGATCTGTACGTATTTGGATTTTCTTATGATACCAGTGGCCTCATCCTCTCATCGGATGCCAATCAGCAGCTTCCTACTGAGTTTTCCGTGCGTGCGAGAGCTACGGCGTCGTCGGGGTTCTCTCTTTTTCAACGGAGCGCGGAAGGCGGCGAGCGACGTCGCGTGATCCTGTCTGAGCCGTATGGGTCCAAGGATCGACCTCTCGCCATTCACGCCGGCAAACTGCAGCTATCTACGAATGGAAGGAGAGCTAGCTAGTGTGTGTGGCACCACCGGTGAGCGTGCATGCGTGGGTTGGGCACACGTCGGTTTCAGGGTGACTGGGGGAGCGTGGCACCGGTGAGGCCGGCCGCCGGCAAGTGGTCATCTTGTGGCCGCTTTTGGAAGCAACTGAGGAATTCAAACTGACTCGTTGGCTCGATTGGCGCCTCTGATCGATCTTTCAGTCGTCGTTTTGAGTGGCCAGTGGCGAGTGTTAGTTAGTCAGTGAGAGCCCCATGGTTGTCCGATAAGGGTCCGGTACCATGACTATTCGCCTGAGGAATAGAGGATTTGCCCGAGCAACCTACACTTGTAGACAGTCCTTTGAAACCATGCAAAGAAAAAAGAGGCAGTCCTTTGAAGTAAAGCCATAGTGGGACGCGGAGTTTTGGCTCCCGAGCTCATCTGCACCCACGCTCAGAAAAAAAATTAAAATAAATACTAGAAAAATTCAAAAAATTCCAATTTTTTTTGTGGTCGTAGATAATTTGACGCGTGAGGTGCGTCCCAAAATTCAACTCATTTGAGCATCTGAGCAGCTCTCGGCAAAAAAGACAAACTCAGGGTCTGTAAAAATGTTTACTGTTCACGCATTGTTTTGACCCGATTTGTCTTTTTTGCTGAGAGCTACTCAGATGTCCAAATAAGTTGAATTTTGGGGTGCACCTCACGCGTCAAATTATCTACCACCCCAAAAAAATTTGGAATTTTTTAAATTTTTCTAGTATTTATTTTAATTTTTTTCTGAGCGGGAGCAGATGAGCCTCGGCACCGAAGTGGATATCCGAGCCATAGTGGCTCTTTTGATTCACATCATTCTCGCAAAACAAGAATGATGAAAACACAGATTTTAGTGTAGTATGTCCTATTGAATAATCCTACGAGGTTGGAAAACTACATAGATGATTGCATGCATTGCTACAAGAATTGGTCACAGCATATTAATTTCATGAGATTCGGTTGTCTGAAATTTGAAAACTAGAATGAAGACTAAAGTTCATATTATTTATTGTATTTGATTGTTATGAGTTTCGCATGTATGGTGCATGAAATAAAATTAGTAGGACTGATAGAAAATGCGGTGCATGCATGCTGAGAAAAATAAAAGTAGTGGGGATGATAAGGGTGGCATGTGCGTATCATAAAAATAGAATTTGATATTACAGCAAAAACAATATAATTAGAAGAAGCGGATGTGGCCTTTTTCTCCCAAAAAGATTATAGCAATAAATTTTGAGAGGATGGAAGTTTTCATCTAAAACATATTGCAAATGCAATTTTCAGGAAAAAAAAATCCCAAGAATACGAATCGAACGACATATATAAAATGAATTTCTAAGAGTTTAATCCTCTAGATACCCTATGAATTCTCTTTCGATCAAATGACCCCTAACAAGTTCTATTGATCCTTGCAAATTGAAACCGAGAGTAAAACAAATAGAGGCACGTCTATGTTTGAATAGGAGGAGAGAAAAATAAAGTAGACACGAGGAAAGAAAGGAATTTTGTCCTTAACCCTAACCTAGACAACTAGGGAAAATAACTCTTCCCTCTAGACTTCACCCATGAGCCCATGGATTCACCTCCCTCTGCTTGCCGCTTCGGCAGCCGGTGGCGAGGAGCGGATCTTGGTGCCTCAGCTCTGGTTAGTAGTTTAGGATAGGGTTGTTTTAGACCTGACATGTGTGTTACTCGGGCGGATGACAGAGCTTCTTCTTCGAGTATGTCTTTCGGGCTCCAGTCCACCTTGAGTTCGTTTATCTAGAAATAGTCGTCGAAGCTCCTGTTGGAAATATGCACTAGAGGCAATAATATTGTTGTATTATACTCCATAGTCATAGTTAAGAGTTTATATTCAATTCTATGACTGCTATGATCCTAGAATATCCGATTCAGTGGAAAACTCATATGCATGTGTGGAATAATAAACGGTAAACAATAGGTTCCCGGTCTCGCGTCTAAGACTAGCTCAAGTGTTGTTTGTGATCATGTTTTCCGGATCTTAGGATATCGTTAAGTGTAATGATAATCCTAAAACAACATTGAGGGTATGACGTTAGAAGAACGATCATATTGAATCGACCCAATACTTGTTTGTTATACTATATGATTATATCGTCTAAAATCATCTATTATAACACAAAGTGTTAGCATGTGTTTTAGTTCCTAAGACAATGAGACTGTCTCGGTCACTTCCTACTGGATGGTGCGCTTTGGGGTTGCTCAAACGTCATCTGTAACAAGGTGATCATAACGACAACTTTCAGGCACACTTGAAAGTTTGACAACTGACCGGATAGCTCGAGAATGGGATTTGCTCCTTCGATGATGTAGAGATATTCTTAGGGCCCTCTCAGTGTGACGGCATCCATCATCGTCTATCCGAACACAGATGACTACATCACGGGGATGCCGAACACATCAACGAGAAAGAAGAACAAAACCGAGAACGGGAACAACGCTATAGTGAGCATGGTGATGACTCGGGAGGATACCGATGCACACCGGGTTTCGTAAAGTATCGTGAAGCAAAAGGAACATCACATGGTAACAAAAGAATCACTCGAATATCATTCGTGTAATCATAGGGACTGATATGGATGTCCACGGTTCTACTATCAGTCATTGAACGAAGGGGTTTCTTTCATGTCTTTTGTTTATCGAACCTACGAACCTACAGGGTAACAAGATTAAGGTAATCATCACCTGCTGAGTGTTTGTGGGACTTGAGTGACGAGAATATATTTGTGGAATTGTTTCATTTATATCCAGAATAGTTCCGAGAGGTTCCAGAAGCGTTTCGGGGTCACTGGAAGGGTTTCGGTGAATATCGGGTAATACCGGGCATCAGCGATTAATATATACATGTGGAAAATGTATCCGGGATGTTAAATTATATATATATATATATATAATGTTCTAAAAATGTTTAGAGAAAATATATATTTAATTTAATATCAATAGGCCTAATAAGGTCCAATAGGTGGAAGGAAACTTGGGCCATGATGGCCCAAGTGGAGGTGCCGCCCCCCTTTCCTATTTAGGGGGTCGAATCCTACTTGGGGTGGGAGTTGGACTCCCCCACCCCCCTTGGCTGGCGCACCAAGGGAGGCTTTCCTCCCTTGGTGGCTGCCCTCTCTTCCCCTCCTAACCTATATATACTAGAGGATTTCTCCCTATTGATACACAAGTTTTGGAGCCTCCTCTTGTTGATCTGGTGCACATTCTAGTTGGTCCTAATTGACTAATTAGAGCGAACCCTAGCCACCTCTAATCCTCATAATCAGAAGCCTCGTTTAGTTCTAAACTCCTCCCTCTAATTTTCTGGCAACGATTAACTCTGGATGGCGAAGCGCTGCCGGATCATGAAGACCATACGCCTGCAACCATGTAGAGAGGCTGTGCTTTCAGTCTTCTGTTTGAGGGATCGCTCGAGGGCGATTCGCAGGATCGTCATCAACGTTCGAGGGACTCCAAGTACAATCTACACCGACTTGTCTACTTCCGTTGCACTACCGGAGTCGGTAACAATCATTGATCACAACATGTTATGCATCTTCATATTGTTCTGGGGTGATCGTAGGGATTTTTGTTTCTACTATGTTTCCCAACAGTGGCATCATAAGAGGTTCTATGAGTAGATGCAGGTTGCGATCTAGATCACATGTGGATGTGAGGGTGATATTCTTGCTATGCTTCCCTCGAGTGTTGCTTCGGTTCAGTTCATTGACGGCATGGTGTCGCTTTCTACAAGGTCCCGACAACTTCTCGGCTCTGGCTGCCGACGATATGCTAACAGTTCATTGGGCTTCACCATAGTCAAGAATAGTGAACCTCCGCGTACACAAGAGGGCGATGAAGATGGATGATCTTCTAGGGGTCACACATATTAAACAAAGTTTAGTGTGGGGGAACGAGATTTTTAATTAACTCTCTTGTTTCACACACCCTGAAAGTTGATCTATCAACAATGATTATCACTTTATGGTGTGCACATAGGTAGCTAGGTTTGTCCAGAAACCATAGAAGCCACATAATTAAAATTTTACCAAACAGATTAGAGGACGTCTAACTCGGTTTTGTAGGGTTTGCATATGATGTGGTATGGCCTTCGTCATGATAATGAGTTTATGTATGAGATGGTTATATGTTGTAATGTTAAGTGGCATGTGCGTCACGGCATGATGGATGGAGCCACGAGATTGCCACCTTAATGTAAATATCATAGAGATAGGTTATAGGAGACGGTGGCAAGACGTACATGGAGGACCCTGACGAGGAGAAGGTGTACCAAGGCGCAGGACGAGGAGCTATAATTTCGTGCCACGGCGGAATTTTAGATTTTGGTTCCATGAAAATGTTTTCTGAAACGGTCGCCACGGCAACATTTTCTGAGATTGCTGCCACGGCAACGTTTTTAAAACGGTTGCCACGGCAACGAAATATTGGCAGTCACGTTTCTTGGAGATTGAAGACGATCATGGAGAACTCGCGACATCAAGGGCTATACCATGTCATGCTATTATGAATTGCCTGAGATGTTTATCCCTTTGTTGTTTACATCCTTTGATTGCGCAGTAATCAATTATTAGGGTGATCTCTCATAGTAAATATCAAGTTAAAAGGTGCTCTTCCCAGTGTTGCAATTGTCTATAACACGCAGCATTCCGGAGTGTGTCATGTACACATGAGTATAAACGGGACGTGAGGTGTAAGACGGAGATGGTCAGACCATGTATTCAGATAGCACTCTGTTGTCCTGAAGTTCTGGCAGAATCATTCTGAGCTCGGAGCACAAAGCATCAAAAGATGAGCAAGAGTCATATGGACATATGATCGGCAAAAGTTTGCCTACCGTTCCAAATTCTCGTCATTATTGATGTCCACATCAATGGCTGAGAACTAGATTTGGATCTTGAATAACTCACTATCAATTATGAGAGATATTGATTTGAGTGGGAGCACAATAATATACTAATAAAGTTTAATAACTAGTGCAAATTAATTATGAACAATGTCTATGTGTAGGTTGCATTGTAGTTGTAGAATTATGGCTCATAGTTCCACCTTTGTTGTTGAAATTGATTGACTGTTATTTATATGGTTGAAATTTTATGTTTGAGAGGATCGTCCTCTAAAAGTGCCAAGAAGGGTTTTGTCCTACTGCATGTTTACAATACTCTCTTGCTAATGATGTGGATGACGAGACCCGCGTCCTTCGATCCAAAAGCTAGAATGACATTACAGTTTGCTTGCTTCCGACAAACCCAAACTTCAAAATGTTGGGGATAATTATGTGATATTATTGAAACATATAATTGTTTTTAGAAACAAACAAAGGCTTAAATATATGTAATATCTAAAGAAGTGTTTTGTTTGCAAATTCTGTTTGTGGCCCGTTAATACATTGGGCCGTTTACATAGCATCATCAAATACGACCTATTAATGACGACCCGTTATGGTCAGCCCATGAACGGACGATTCCAACTCTAGCCCGTTTACGATCGTAATGCGGTCTGTTATTGGCCCACGTTTGGCCGATCGATCATATGACCCATATAAGGCCCATTGATGATACGACCCGTAGAAGGCCCAACATGTCTACGGCCCGTAGAAGGCCCATAGTTTCTACGGCCGGTAGGAGGCCCAGTGTCACTACAGTAAATATGTAGCCCATGGTTATTGTGGCCTAGTTTTAAAAAATAGGTTATTGCGGCCACTAGCAAACCGCGGAAAAAGAACAGGACTGACTACAAAGCAAACAAATAAACAACACAACAAGGAAATAAATAAGCAAGCAACATACGCTAGGCTATCACGGCTATTACACATATTACATCCACTGGGCATCAAAGTTCGCCACCAGTGCAAATATAGGGAACAAAGCAGCATATAAACGCCGTAGCAAAACAAGTCCAGAACTGAAACCACTTCAGAAGAGCTCAAGAAACAATATCCTGGGTACCCATAATGCTGGCAAGATGCTTAGCAAGCTTATTAACTTTCTCTTGTTTGGTGCTTAAATCCTCCAGCGCTTGTGAGGGAGTCCTGGATTAGGGGGTATCCGGGCAGCCGGACTATATACTTTGGCCGGACTGTTGGACTATGAAGATACAAGATTGAAGACTTCATCCCGTGTCCGGGTGTGACTCTCCTTTGCGTGGAATGCAAGCTTGGAAATTCGGATATGTAGATCTCCTTCTCTGTAACCGACTCTGTGTAACCCTAGCCCCCTCCGATGTTTATATAAACTGGAGGGTTTAGTCCGTAGGACAAGAACAACAATCATAATCATAGGCTAGCTTTTAGGGTTTAGCCTCTATGATCTCGTGGTACATCAACTCTTGTAATACTCATATCATCAAGATCAATCAAGCAGGAAGTAGGGTATTACCTTCATCGAGAGGGCCCAAATCTGGGTAAACATCGTGTCCCCAGCCTCCTGTTGCCATTAGCCTTAGACGCACAGTTCGGGACCCCCTACTCGAGATCCGCCGGTTTTGACACCGACATTGGTGCTTTCATTGAGAGTTCCACTGTGTCGTTGCGATAAGGCTTGATGGCTCCTTCAATCATCTTCAACAACGCAGTCCAAGGGGAGGTTTTCCCACCCGGACAGATCTTCGTATTCGGCAGCTTCGTACTCGGGCCAATTCTCTTGGCCATCTAGAGCAGATCGACAGCTACGCCCCTGGCCACCAGGTCAGGTTTGGAAACCTAAACTACACTGACAACATCCACGGAGACTTGATCTTCAGCAGATTCGAGCCCGTGTCAGGTGCGCCGGACAGTCCCGACGGGCATGACCTAGATCTGCCATCGGACAGTACTCGGGTGATCGCACCTGCGGCAGCTCCGGGAAAAATTCCGGAGCAGACTGTGCCATCCAAGGACGGGTGGATGGACCCCGCCACAGAGGTAGCACACTCATCGGCCTTGGAGCAGAACACTCCTCCCACCTCCTATGAGGTCGGTACCACCGGACCCTCGGACTCGTCTCCGGCTACAGGATCCGAGCCGCGTACGCTCGTGCCTATCGAATCTGATTGGGCACCGGTCATGGAGTTCACGTTCGCGGATATCTTTCAGCACTCGCCCTTGGGCGACGTGCTAAACTCATTAAGGTCTCTCTCTCTGTCAGGAGACTCTTGGCCGAACTATGTCCGGCTCGAGTGGGAAGCGGACGGCAAAGAAATTCGACCCCCACCCACCACCCACTTAATAGCCACTGTCGATGACCTAACCGATGTGCTCAACTTCGACTCCGAAGACATGTACGGTATGGACGACGATGCAGGAGATGAACAGGAACCACCGCCTATCGGGCGCTGGACAGGCACCTCATCATATGACATATATATGGTGGACACCCCCGAAGAAGGCAATGGCGATGAGGCGACAGAGGATAAACCCCCGGAGAAGCAATCTAGGCACCAGCATCATAGACGCTGCTCCAAGCCCCGCCAAAGCAAAATTAATGATACCGGCACAATAGATGACAATAGCACGGATGGTGCCGAAGACGAAAACAATCCCGCCGAGCCAGGCTTTGAGAAGGCCAGGCAGGAAGATGGGCAAACTAGCCCTAAGGAACAGGTAATAGATGGGGAATTAGAGGATGATAGTTACATGCCTCTCTCTGAAGACGAGGTGAGCCTCGGTGACGACGAATTAATCGTGCCTGAGGATCCCGTCGAGCAGGAGCGCTTTAAGCGCCGACTTATGGCCACTGCAAAAAGCCTAAAGCAAAAGCAGCAACAACTTCAAGCTGATTAAGATATGCTAACTGATAGATGGACCGAGGTCCTGGCTGCCGAGGAATACGGACTCGAGTGCCCTACAAAAAGTTACCCAAAGCACATGTTGCTACTTCAACTCGAGGAGGAGGCGTTAAAGCCCACACTACCAGCACATGATGCGGCTGACCGGCCACCCCGTGGCCGCGACAAAGCGACATACAAGTCCGAAGTCCAAACCGCACCCCATCGCCAAACAAGCAAAAACACACAGGCTGGGGGCTACAAGAAGGACCTGCGAGACGTATTGGAAAACAAAGCAGGACAATCAAGATCAATCTATGGATCACGGGGCGCGCCACAATGCACGACGATGACCGTAATGCCGGATACACTAAACAAAAATGCGGCCGGGCCGAATAGAACAGACCAGACTCATTCGAACTGCATCGCGATGTAGCCCAACATAGAGGCGTCGCACACCCCTATACTTCACTAACGAAGTAATGGATCATGAATTCCCAGAAGGGTTTAAACCCGTAAACATTGAATCATATGATGGTACCACAGACCCCGCGGTATGGATTGAAGATTTTCTCCTACACATTCACATGGCCCGTGGAGATGATCTACACGCCATCAAGTATCTCCCACTAAAGCTCAAGGGACCAGCTCGACATTGGCTGAATAGCTTGCCGGCAAACTCCATCGGTAGCTGGGAGAACCCGGAGGATGCATTCCTCGACAACTTCCAAGTCACTTATGTGCGACCACCGGATGCTGATGACCTAAGTCACATAACACAACAGCCCGGAGAGTCTGCAAGGAAATTCTGGACTCGGTTCCTAACTAAAAAGAACCAAATTGTTGATTGTTCGGATGCCGAAGCCTTAGCAGCTTTCAAGCATAACATTCATGACGAATGGCTCGCCCGACACCTCGGCCAAGAAAAGCCAAAGTCCATGGCAGCCCTTACGACACTCATGACCCGCTTTTGCGCGGGCGAGGACAACTGGTTGGCTCGCAGCAACATCACACCAAAAAACTCTAGCGATTCAGACGCCAGAGATAGCAGCGGCAAGCCGCAACGCAATAGACACAAGCGTCGAAACATTGGCGACAACGCCGAAGATATGGCAGTCAACGCCGGATTCAGAGGCTCGAAACCCGGTCAGCGGAAAAAGCCATTCAAAAGAAACAATCCGGGCTCGTCCAGTTTGGACCGCATACTCGATCGCCCATGTCAAATTCACGGCACCCCCGATAAACCAGCCAACCATACCAACAGGGAATGCTGGGTATTTAAACAGGCCGCCAAGTTGAATACGGAATACAAGGACAAGGGGCTGCATAGCGATGACGATGAGGAGCCCCGTCCGCTGAACACAGGAGGACAGAAGAAATTCCCTCCCCAGGTGAAAACGGTGAATATGATATACGCAACCCATATTCCCAAGAGAGAATGGAAGTGTGCACTACGGGACGTCTATGCGATGGAGCTAGTCGCCCCAAAGTTCAACCCATGGTCTTCCTGTTCGATCACCTTCGATCGCAGGGACCATCCTACCAGTATCCATCACGGCGGTTCGGCCGCATTAGTCCTCAACCCAATCATTAACGGATTCCACCTTACACGAGTCCTCATGGACGGTGGCAGCAGCCTGAACCTGCTTTATCAGGATACAGTGCGCAAAATGGGCATCGATCCCTCAAGGATCAAACCAACCAAAACCACCTTTAAAGGTGTAATACCAGGTGTAGAGGCCTGCTCTATGGGCTCAATCATATTGGAAGTAGTTTTTGGATCTCCAAACAACTTCCGAAGGGAGGAGTTAATCTTCGATATCATCCCCTTCCGTAGTGGTTATCATGCCGTACAAGGATGAACCGCATCTGCTCAATTCAATGCGGTACCCCACTACGCATACCTCAAGCTCAAGATGCCAGGACCTCGCGGGGTTATAATAATTAATGGAAACACAGAGCGCTCCCTCCGTACGGAGGAGCACACTGCAGCTCTGCAGCCCTAATGGCAGAAGTACAAAGCAGCCTTCTTAGGCAAACAGCCAATTCGGCAACGAAGAACCCGGACACCGTCAAGCGAGTCCGGAGTACCCTGCAGTAGGATCATCCGGCACGTCCAGAGCTAGATTAGCAATTCGGCCTCCGTCCTAGTCCCAGCCAAGCGGCCAAATTTGTGCCGTGCGTACATAATTACGCATTAAAAATACCATGGGCACAGGCGGAGGCACAACTATGACGCGGTCCATAATGCGGCTCAACCGCCATGGGACCTGTATTCCTTCATCATTTTCTTTCTTTCAGAACCCAACTTTCTGGAAGCCCTTTCAGATAGCCGGATCGTCGGAGTCATCACGTGAGGGAAAAACCAAGGAGGTAAGAAGCTTTGACGTACAAGGGAATACCCAGGTGGTCTCTGTTAATGATCACTATACCTGTTTTATACCCACACGTAGCTTACCCTTGGTTAGGACGTGGTAAATAGTCATATTTTGCTTATTGCACTACTTGTATACATACCCTTTGAATAACAATGGAAGAAACACACAACGTCAGCTTATTATTGTATTTTCTTCACGTTTTTCCTTAAACTGTTTATTTACTACAAGTCGCACCCGTACATTTGGTACGTTCAGTTTGCCAGGGGCTTTAGTGTACCCCATACACACGTCAAGAAAATTCCGAACACTTTCGACAGTGCGGCACTCTGAACTTATAGCACTATATGCATCAGCTCCGAATCATGTCTTGGTCAATAGTTGGGTTTGCCCGGCTCCCTTGTTTTGGTGCCTTACGTTCCGCTATATCGGCTAAGGTAGCACAGGGGGAACTGCAGCGATTGTGTCCCGGTTCTTCCGGACGAGCACCTCAGTAGAGAAAGCCAAAAACTGACTGTCATGATACGGCGAGAGCTGGTCGCTATTCGAGAGGTCTCAAATCCTTAAAGATTTTTTCTGCTTTGGCCGAGGAATCGGCCTTGTCCGATTTAGGCATGTATAGCGCCCCAACTCCGGCCTTCCGAATACTAGGGGCTTCGCCAAAATTTAAAATTATAGGCTTCTATGGCTAAGTGAGAGTGATAAAGCTGTATAGTCCGATTGCCTCGTTCGCTGCGCTAAACACCTCCTTAAAGGACCAAAGATTTGGATTAAGAGTGTTTAGATTTATCCCAAACACCCCGGTACTAGCTACATGGGGGCGGAAGCCGACAACTGGCCAAATCTCAGATTTTATAAATAGTTACACAGAAGGTAATATTTTAAATCAACAAGAGTTACATAACGCATATGAACTTGTTTTCATATTACAGGATGGCATAAATACATTTCACTCAAATATTACATCATTAGCACATTCATCCTCCACAAGGCGGGCACCCTTCAGGACACCCTCATAATACTTCTCAGGGTAACGATGCTCCTTGTCCTTTGGTGGCCCCTCCTTCACCAACTTCTCGGCGTTCATCTTCGCCCAGTGCACTTTTACACGTGCGAGGGCCCTGCGCGCACCTTCAATGCAGACGGACCGCTTAATGACTTCAAGCCGCGGACAGGCATGCACCATCCGCTTTACAAGGCCGAAGTAGCTGCCGGGCAGGGGTTCGCCAGGCCACAGCCGGACTATAAAGTCCTTCATGGCCAGTTCGGCCGCCTTGTGTAGCTTGACCAGCTGCTTCAGCTGGTCGCTCAAGGGCATCGGATGTTCGGCCCCAATATATTGGGACCAGAACAACTTCTCCGTCGAGCTCCCCTCTTCCGCATGGTAGAACTCCGCGGCATCCGATATGCTACGCGGCAGATCGGCGAACTCTCCTAGAGAGCTCCGAATTCGGGTAAGTAAAAGGAAAGTTTCCTTCACATGCTTGCTTTGCATAATGAATGCCTTACCCGCCGCTATCTTCTTGGCCGCCTAGATCTCCTAGAGGGCCTTTTGGGCTTTAGCCTTGGCGTCTTGCACACTCTGGAGGGCCTTCGCAAGCTCGGACTCTCGCGTCTTGGATTCACGCTCAAGGGACTCACATTTTTTGACGAAGTCCTGGAGCTCTTGCTGGACCTCATTTACCCAAGCATCTTGCTTCTCGTGCTCGGTGCGCTCCTTGGCCGCCCTATCTTCGGCCTCGGACAACGCTTTCTTCAAGGCCACCACTTCGGTTGTGGCCCCTATTAAAATTCAGGTTGCTTCTATTAGCATCATAAATTTTCCTCCATATTATACACGAACAGGGTATCACTTACCCTTGTTCTCCTTGAGCTGCCTCTTCACGAGGCCAAGCTCTTCCTCGGCCCGCCCAAGGTTCTGCTTCAGTTCGGAGACCTCAGCAGTGCGGGCAGCAGCGGCCAGCAGTGATGTCTGCTTATTCACATACACATAACATGATTAGACTCCTGTGGACATTTTTGATCCTCTGTTCGGCCTTTCCTTCCGAACACCAAACGGAGCATCAGGGGCTACTATCTATGCTACGATATTTTCTCATAAGGTGATTACTTACCTAAAAGCTTGTTAGGAGGCTAGCGCATGCTTTGGTCAACCCGCTTTTGGCGGACTGAACCTTCTCAATCACCGTACTCATAAGAGTACGGTGCTCTTCGTCAATGGAAGCGCAGTGAAGCGCTTCCAGCAAATTGACCGATGCCTCTGGTTGGAAAGAAGTCATCATAATAGGCGGCTCACCCTCCTTAGCGAGGGGCTGCCTACCTGAATCTAGAACCATTTGAGGTTCCGGTGCAGTGTCTGGCCGGGAGCCGGACTTGCTGCGGCCCCCGTCGTCAAGATCCATGGGGGTCTTTCCCTCCCATGAGCCCGACGCCTGGAATTTCGCCTTGCGGTGTCTCCAGAATCGTCTCCCCCTGCTCCGGTATCCTCTGGGACAACACCTCATTATCGTCCGCGGGCCGGGGGGATGTGGCCATCGGGAGCGAATAGCTGTTCATCTCCGATGGACTCAAAGACCCATCCGAGGAGGATACGCCTATATGTGCTTTGGACGGACTGTATGATCATGTTTAACATGTTAGAAAGCAAATAAAGCGAAGCATACTGGAAGATAGTATCCGGACACTTACGACTTTGCCCGGGGCTTGTCCCTGGGCAGCCACTCCTTGTCATTGTAGGCGGCGGCGTAGGATTGGTCCGGAGGGAGGGTTCTTCCCTTCTTGGACCCTTCGGCCTCCCCGAACGGGGCAGCCTTCCTTTTCTTCTCCTCCCTGGTCGGGGGAGGTACTTCCTCTTCATCCTCCTCGTTTTCGTTGGAGGAGGGCGCCTTGGCGTCTTCGGACGATGCGTCTGACACATCCTTGCACCGGAGACCTTTCCTGGTCCCCGTGGCCTTCTTCTTTGCCTTCTTCTCCGGCACCTTGTAAGGCGCCGGAACCAGCATCTCCGGCATGAGAGCGGTTGCTGGATCTTCAGGTAGCAGAGCCAGACAGTTGATCCGCTCCGTCGTCTCCCCATATTCCTGTTAAATCAGCACGGTGGCTTAGACTCCCCCCCTCGAATATACTGGGAAAAGCTCATCTCAAAAGATGGAAGGCTTACCGGATTGGTAGGGTGCTTTGCGCTGAGTCCACGGTGTTCGGCGAAGGGAGGGGGACTTCAGACGCCTTGAACATCACATTCCAGACGTCTTTGTGCGTCGTCTCGAAGAGCTCCTGCAGCATCTGGTGTTTGGCCGAATTGAACTCCCACATATGGAATGCCCATCTTTGACACAGGAGGATCCGGCGGTAGAGCATGACCTGGACCACGTTGACGAGCTTGATCTTCTTGCCCATTATATTCTTGATACAGTTCACGAGTCCGGTCAGCTCCGTAGGGGCACCCCAGGCCAAGCCTTTCTTTTCCAAGGAGGTGAGCTGCATGGGGATGCCAGATCAAAATACGGGGGCCGCCGCCCAGTTGGCGTCGCGCGGCTCGGTGATGTGCAACCACCCCGATTGCCACCCCTTCACGGTCTCCACGAAGGAGCCTTCGAGCCAGGTGACGTTGGGCATCTTGCCCACCATGGCGCCTCCGCACTCCATTTGCTCACCACCCACTATCTTCGGCTTCACGTTGAAGATCTTTAGCCACTTGCCAAAGTGGGGATGGATGCGAAGGAAAGCCTCGCACACGACGATAAACGTTGAGATGTTGAGGACCAAATTTGGGGCCAGATCATGAAAATCTAGCCCGTAGTAGAACATGAGCCCGCGGACAAACGGGTGGAGGGGAAATCCCAGTCCATGGACGAAGTGGGGGAGAAATACAACCCTCTCGTGGGGTTCCAGACTGGGCGTGATCTGCCCTTCGTCCAGGAGCCGGTGCGCAATGTCTGCGGCCAAGTATCCGGCCTCCCGAAGCTTCGTAATGTCCTCCTCCGTAACAAAGGAGGCCATCCACTTGCCTCCCGCTCCAGACATGATTGGAATGGCTTGACGGAGAAGGTGAGAACTTGGGCGCTGGAGCTCGAGAGTGCGAGAGCGGATGAGCAATGGAGGAAGAAAGCATGGGTGAAAAAGGGGAATCCTTATCTCTTTATAAAGGCGGTAAAAACCATGTGCCTCCCCTCTTGCCCATTAAAATCGCTTATTCCCCAAGCGCCATGGTTGATGGCGCGGTTGGGTTACCCACGCCTGAGGGAGTTCTGGATTAGGGGGTATCCGGACAACCGGACTATATACTTTGGCCGGACTGTTGGACTATGAAGATACAAGATTGAAGACTTCGTCCCGTGTCCGGATGGGACTCTCCTTTGCGTGGAAGGCAAGCTTGGTGATTCGGATGTGTAGATCTCCTTCTGTGTAACCGACTCTGTGTAACCCTAGCCCCCTCCAGTGTCTATATAAACTGGAGGGTTTAGTCCGTAGGACAACAACAATCATAATCAGTCAAGTAGGAAGTAGGGTATTATCTCCAACGAGAGGGCCCGAACCTGGGTAAACATTGTGTCCCCAGCCTCCTGTTATCATTAGCCTTAGACGCATAGTTCGGGACCCCCAACCCGAGATCCACCGGTTTTGACACCGACATTGGTGCTTTCATTGAGAGTTCCAATGTGACGTCGCGATAAGGCTTGATGGCTCCTTTAATCATCTTCAATGACACAGTCCAAGGGGAGGTTTTCCCTCCTGGACAGATCTTCGTATTCGGCAGCTTCGCACTGCGGGCCAATTTGCTTGTCCATCTGGAGTAGATCGGCAACTATGCCCCTGGCCACCAGGTCAGGTTTGGAAACCTAAACTACACTGCCGACATCCGCGGAGACTTGATCTTCAGCGGATTCAAGCCCATGTCAGGTGCGCCGGATAGTCCCGACGAGCATGACCTAGATCTGCCATCAAACAGTACTCGGGTGATCGCGCCTACGGCTGCTCCGGGAAACAATCTGGAGCAGACGGTGCCATCCGAGGATGGGTGGATGGACCCCACCACGGAGGTAGAACACTCATCGGCCTTGGAGCCGAACACTCCTCCCACCTCCTATGAGGTCGGTACCACCGGACCCTCGGACTCGCCTCTAGCTACAGGATCCGAACCATGTACGCACGTGCCTATCGAATCTGATAGGGCACCGACATGGAATTCACCTCCGCGGATATCTTTCAGCACTCGCCCTTGGGCGATGTGCTAAACACATTAAGGTCTCTCTCTTTGTCAGGAGACTCTTGGCCGAACTGTGTCCGGCTCGAGTGGGAAGCGGACGACGAAGAAATTAGACACCCACCCACCACCCACTTAATAGCCACTGTCGATGACTTAACCGACACGTTGGATTTCGACTCCGAAGACATCGATGGTACTTACGGTGATGCAGAAGAAGAACAGGAACCACCACACACCGGGCGCTGGACTGCCACCTCATCATATGATATATACATGGTGGACACGACAAAATAAGGAGATGGTAAGGACACAATGAAGGATAAACCCCTCGATAAGCCACCAGGCGCCACTCTAAATCCAACCAGAGTAAAAACATCACAAGAAAGAATAACACCCCGGTCGACTCCAATGGAAACGATGACCCCATGGACCCAGCGATGGAGCAGGACGAGCCAGGGGACAGGGAGCATAGTCCGGAGCCGACGTCAGACGATGCCAATCCCGAGGGAAAAATTCAACAACCTGTCTCCAGAGAAGAGAACAGTCCGGACGATGACATATTCATCATCCCGGAAAAACGCTTGGAACAAGAGAACCTCCATTGAAGGCTTATTGCCACAGCGAGGATCTTGAAGAATCAGAAGCAAAGGCTTAAAGCCGCGCATGATACGCTCAACCGCAGATGGAACAAAGTGTGCGACAATGAAGACATATATAGTGATAATCGCCACACAAAGAGCTACCCAAAGTGAAAGCTACTTCCCGAATTCAACGATGAGGCCATAGAGCCCATTCCACCGAAAAACAATACGACTGATCAGCCGGACAGACCACCCCGTGGCCGCGACAGAGAGGCTACTGATGCCGCACACAATTTGGCGCACGATCTACGCGAGCTCCTGGACAAAAAAGCCAGTGCATCCAGGTCCATCTTTGGATCCAGAAAACGTGCCCTGGTGCAGGATCATGGCCACCAAAATGATCGTACTGATGGAATACCAGCTCGGAATTGACACCAAACACAACAACCGTTGACAACATGTCATGACACATCCAAATACAGGGGTGCCATGCACCCCCTGTGCTTCACCGATGAGGTGCTGGATCATGAATTTCCAGAAGGATTTAAACCCGTAAATATAGAGGCATACGACGGAACGATAGACCCTGGGGTCTGTATTGAGGACTTTATCCTCCATATCCACATGTCTCACGGAGATGATCTCCACGCCATTAAATACTTGCCCCTCAAGTTAAAAGGACCAGCTCGACATTTGTTGAAAAGCCTCCCCGAAAACTCCATCAGAAGTTGGGAGGAACTTGAGGATGCTTTCAGGGCCAATTTTCAAGGGACATATGTCCGACCTCCGGATGCAGACGACCTCAGTCACATAATTCAACAGCCCGGAGAGTCAGCCCGAAAGCTTTGGAAAAAATTTCTTACTAAGAAGAATCAAATCATTGACTGTCCAGATGCCGAAGCCTTGGCGGCTTTCAAGCACAGTATCCGATACGAATGGCTCGCTAGACACCTCGGCCAAGAAAAGCCGAGGACAATGGCAGCTGATACGTCTTCAACGTATCTATAATTTTTGATTGCTCCATGCTACTTTATCTACTGTTTTGGACTATATTGGGCTTTATTTTCCACTTTTATATTATTTTTGGGACTAACCTATTAACCGGAGGCCCAGCCCAGAATTGTTGTTTTTTTTGCCTATTTCATTGTTTTGAAGAAACGTAATATCAAACGGAGTCCGAACGGAATGAAACCTTCGGGAACGTGATTTTCTCACCGAACGTGATCCAGGAGACTTGGACCCTACTCCAAGAAGTGCCAGATGCGGTCACGAGGGCGCGCCCCCCTGCCTCGTGGGTCCCCTGTTGCTCCACCGACGTACTCCTTCCTCCTATATATACCTACGTACCTCCATCAGATCAAAGACGGAGCCAAAAACCTAATTCCACCGCCGTAACCTTCTGTATCCATGAGATCCCATCTTGGGGCCAGTTCCGGAGCTCCGCCGGAGGGGGCATCTACCACGGAGGACTTCTACATCAACACCATAGCCCCTCCGATGAAGTGTGAGTAGTTTACTTCAGACCTTTAGGTCGATAGCTAGTAGCTAGATGGCTTCTTCTCTGTTTTTGGATCTCAATACAATGTTCTCCCCCTCTCTTTTGGAGATCTACTCGATGTAATCTTCTTTATGTGGTGTGTTTGTTGGGACCGATGAATTGTGGGTTTATGATCCAATATTATCCATGGAAAATATTTGAATCTTCTCTGAATTCTTTTATGTATGATTGAGTTATCTTTGCAAGTCTCTTCGAATTATCCGTTTGGTTTGGCCAACTAGATTGGTAGTTCTTGCAATGGGAGAAGTGCTTAGCTTTGGGTTCAATCTTGCAGTGTCCTCACCCAGTGACGGAAAGGGTTGCAAGGCACGTATTGTATTGTTGACATCGAGGATAACAAGATGGATTTTTTTATCATATTGCATGAATTTATCCCTCTACATCATGTCATCTTGCTTAAGGTGTTACTCTATTTTTAACCTAATACTCTAGATGCATGCTGGATAGCGGTCGATGAGTGGAGTAATAGTAGTAGATGCAGAATCGTTTCGATCTACTTGTCTCGGACGTGATGCCTATATACATGATCATTGCCTAGATATACTCATAACTATGCTCAATTCTGTCAATTGCTCAACAGTAATTTGTTCACCCACCGTAGAATATCTATGCTCTCAAGAGAAGCCACTAGTGAAACCTATGGCCCCCGGGTCTATTCTCATCATATCAATCTCTATCGCTTTATTTACTTGTTTGTTTTTACTTTGCCTTTTACTTTTCACTTTGCATCTATCTATAAAAAATACCAAAAAATATTATTTATCATCTCTATCAGATCTCACTATCGTAAGTGACCGTGAAGGGATTGACAACCCCTAATCGCGTTGGTTGCGAGTAGCTATTGTTTTGTGTAGGTAAGAGGGACTTGTGCATGGTCTCCTACTGGATTGATACCTTGGTTCTCAAAAACTAAGGGAAATACTTACGCTACTTTACTGCATCATCCTCTCCTCTTCGGGGAAAACCAACGCAGTGCTCAAGAGGTAGCAAGAAGAATTTCTAGCGCCATTGCCGGGGAGGCTCACGCAAGCAAGTCAACAATACCAAGTACCCATCACAATCCCTATCTCTCGCATTACATTATTTTCCTCTCGTTTTCCTCTCCCCCACTTCACCCTTGTCGTTTTGTTCGCCCTCTCTTTCCCAATCTCCTCCTCTCTTTCTCGTTTGCCTCTTTCCCTTTGCCCTTTTGTTTGCTTATGTGTTGGATTACTTATTGCCATGGCGCAAGATAATACCAAATTGTGTGATTTCTTGAATACCAATAATAATTATTTCCTTAGTACTCTGATTGCTCCTCTTAATAATGATGAGTCTTGTGAAATCAATACCGCTTTGCTGAATCTTGTTATGAAAGATCAATTCGCCGGCCTTCCTAGTGAAGATGCCGCTACTCATCTAAACAATTTTGTTGATTTGTGTGATATGCAAAAGAAGAAAGATACGGATAACAATATTGTCAAATTGAAGTTATTTCCTTTTTCGCTTAGAGGTCGTGCTAAAGTTTGGTTTTCATCTTTGCCTAAAAATAGTATTGATTCTTGGAACAAGTGCAAAGATGCTTTTATCTCTAAGTATTTTCCTCCCACTAAGATTATCACTCTTAGGAACGATATCATGAATTTTAAACAACTTGATCATGAGCATGTTTCCCAATCTTAGGAAAGAATGAAATTAATGCTTCGCAATTGCCCTACTCATGGTTTGAATTTATGGATGATCATACAAAATTTTTATTCCGGATTGAATTTTGGTTCTAGAAATCTTTTAGATTTGGCCGCGGGAGGCACGTTTATGGAAATTACGTTAGGTGATGCTAAAAAATTTCTTGATAACATTATGGCTAATTATTCTCAATGGCACACCGAAAGATCTTCTAGTAAAAATGTGCATGCTATAGAAGAAATTAATGTTTTGAGTGAAAAGATGGATGAACTTATGAAGATGTTTGCTCCTAAAAATACTCCTCTTGATCCCAATGATATGCCTTTGTCTACCTTGCTTGAGAATAATAATGAATCTATGGATGTGAATTTTGTTGGTAGGAATAGTTTTGGAAACAACGCGTATAGAGAGAATTTTAATCCTAGGCCTTATCCTAGTAATCCTCCTAATAATTATGGAAATTCCTACAACAACTCTTATGGAAATTTTAATAAGATGCCCTCTGAATTTGAGAGTAGTGTTAAAGAGTTTATGAATTCACAAAATAATTTTAATGCTTTACTTGAAGAGAAATTGCTTAAAGTTGATGATTTGGCTAGGAACGTTGATAGAATTTCTCTTGAGATTGATTCTTTAAAGCTTAGATCTATTCCTCCTAAGCATGATATCAATTAGTCTCTGAAAGACATGAGAATTTCCATTGATGAGTGCAAAGAAAGAACCGCTAGGATGCGTGCTTCCAAAGATGCCTTTATTAAAGCGTGTTCTTCCAATTCCCATGAAAATCAAGATGAAGATGTAAAAGTTATTGATGTGTCCCCCATTAAATCTTTGTTTTGCAATATGAATCTTGATGAAACTGAATATGATCTTCCTTTACCTAGAAGGCGTTCTAAGAATTCGGAGTTTCTAGATCTTAATGATGAAATTGATGAAAGTGGGATTGAAATAAATAAAAACCGAGATGTTGCTAAACCCACTATTTTGGATCTCAAGGAATTTAATTATGAAAATTGCTCTTTGATTGGTTGCATTTCCTTGTTGCAATCCGTGCTAGATTCTCCTCATGCTTATAGTCAAAATAAGGCCTTTACCGAACACATTGATGATGCCTTGATGCAATCTTATGAAGAAAAACTTGAGTTGAAAGTTTCTATCCCTAGAAAACTCTATGACGAGTGGGAACCTACTATTAAAATTAAAATTAAAGATTATGAGTTTCATGCTTTGTGTGATTTGGGTGCTAGTGTCTCTATTATTCCCAAAACTTTGTGTGATTTGCTAGATTTCCGTCACTTTGATGATTGCTCTCTAAACTTGCATCTTGCGGATTCCACTATTAAAAAGCCTATGGGAAGAATTAATGATGTTCTTATTGTTGAAAATAGGAATTATGTGCCCGTAGATTTTATCGTTCTTGATACAGATTGCAATCCTTCATGTCCCATTATTCTTGGTAGACCTTTCCTTAGAACGATTGGTGCAATTATTGATATGAAGGAAGGGAATATTAGATTCCAATTTCCCTTAAAGAAGGGAATGGAACACTTACCTAGAAAGAAAATAAAATTACCATATGAATCTATCATGAGAGCCACTTATGGATTGCCTACCAAAGATGGCAATACCTAGTTCTATCCTTGCTTTTATGCCTAGCTAGGGGTGTTAAACGATAGCACTTGTTGGGAGGCTACCCAATTTTATTTTTTATTTTTTGTTTTTGCTTTTGTTTAGGAATAAATAATCCATCTAGCCTCTGTTTGTATGTGGTTTTATGTTTTAATTAGTGTTTGTGCCAAGTAGAACCTATAGGATAAGCTATGATGATAGTTGATTTGATTCTGCTGAAAAACAGAAACTTTGCGCTCACGGGAAAAAATTCAATAAATCACAGAAACGTCCTTTTGCATTGATTCTTTTAGATGCTGATAAATCGACAAATTGTTCAGTACATCCTATTTTGGTAGAAGTTTTAGAGTTCGAGAAGTTTGCGTTAGTTACAGATTGCTACAGACTGTTCTTTTTTTGACAGATTCTGTTTTACGTGTGTTGTTTGCTTATTTTGATGAATCTATGGCTAGTAAAATAGTTTATAATCCATAGAGAAGTTGGAATAAAGTAGGTTTAACACCAATATAAATAAAGAATTATTTCATTATAGTACCTTGAAGTAGTCTTTTGTTTTCTTTCTCTAACGGAGCTCATGAGATTTCTATTGAGTTTTGTGTTGTGAAGTTTTCAAGTTTTGGGTGAATTCTTTTGATGGATTATGGAACAAGGAGTGGCAAGAGCCTAATCTTGGGGATAACCATGGCACCCCCAATATAATCCAAGGACACCAAAAAGTCAAATCTTGGGGATGCCCCAGAAGGCATCCCCTCTTTCGTCCACTTCCATCGGTAATTTACTTGGAGCTATATTTTTATTTACCACATGATATGTGTTTTGCTTGGAGCGTCTTGTATTATTAGTGTCTTTGCTTGTTAGTCTACCACAATCATCGTTGCTGTACACACCTTTTGAGAGATCCATACATGAATTGGAATTTGTTAGAATACTCTATGTGCTTCACTTATATCTTTTGAGCTTGATAGTTTTTGCTCATAGTACTTCACTTATATATTTTGAGCGTGATAATTTTTGCTCTAGTGCTTCACTTATATATTTTAGAGCATGGTGGTGGATTTTTTAAAAAGAAACTATTGATCTCTCATTGCTTCACTTAGATTATTTTGAGAGTCGTTAATAGCATGGTAATTTGCTTAATGTTAATATACTTGGTATTCAAGATATGTGAAACTTTCTTTTGAGTGAATTGAATACTAAGATAAGTTTGATGCTTGATAATTATTTTGAGATATGGAGGTGATAATATCAAAGTCATGCTAGTTGGGTGATTATGAATTTGAGAAATCCTTGTGTTGAAGTTTGCAAGTCCCGTAGCATGCACATATGGTTAAAGTTGTGTAACAAATTTGAAACATGAAGTGTACCTGGCTTGTGCATCCTTATGAGTGGTGGTCGGGGACGAGCGATGGTCTTTTCCTACCAATCTATCCCCCTAGGAGCATGTGCGTAGTACTTGATTTTTTATGACTTCTAAAACTTTGCAATAAGTATATGAGTTCTTTTGACTAATATTGAGTCCATGGATTATACGCACTCTCACCTTCCCGGCTTTGCTAGCCTCTTCAGTACCGTGCATTGCCCTTTCTCACCTTGAGAGTTGGTGCAAACTTCGCCGGTGCATCCGAACCCCGTGATACGATACACTCTATCACACATAAACCTCCTTATATCTTCCTCAAAAGAGCCACCATACCTACCTATTATGGCATTTCCATAGCCATTCCGAGATATATTGCCATGCAACTTCCACCATCATCATCATGACATACATTACTTTTGTCATATTGCCATTGCATGATCATGTAGTTGACATCGTATTTGTGGAAAGGCCACCATGCATTATTTTTCATACATGTCACTCTTGATTCATTGCACCATCCCGGTACACTGCCGGAGGCATTCGTATAGAGTCATATCTTGTTCTAAGTTTCGAGTTGTAATCCTTATGTTGTAATCAATAGAAGGGTGATGATCATCATTATTAGAGCATTGCCCAAAAAAAGGAAAAAAGAAGAAAGGCCAAAAGAAAAAAAGGAAAGGCCCAAAAAAGAAAAGAAAAGAAAAGAAAATAAGAAAGGGCAATGCTACTATCTCCTTTTCCACACTTGTGCTTCAAAGTAGCACCTTGTTCTTCATGTAGTGAGTCTCATATATTGTGCTTCAAAGTAGCACCTTGTTCTTCATGTAGTGAGTCTCATAAGTTGTCCTTTTTATATTAGTGGGAATCTTTCATTATAGAACTTGGCTTGTATATTCCTATGATGGGCTTCCTCAAATGCCCTAGGTCTTCATGAGCAAGCGAGTTGGATGCACACCCACTAGTTTTCTTTTGTTGAGCATTCATAGCTCTAGTGCATCTATTGCATGGCAATCCCTACTCCTCATGTTGACATCAATTGATGGGCATCTCCATAGCCCGTTGATTATCCTCGTCAATGTGAGACTTTCTCCTTTTTTGTCTTCTCCACACAATCCCCATCATCATATTCTACTCCACCCATAGTGCTATATCCATGGCTCACGCTCATGTATTGCGTGAAGGTTGAAAAAGTTTGAGATTATTTAAGTATGAAACAATTGCTTGGCTTGTCATCGGGGGTATAGAAGTTGGGAACATCTTTGTGTGACGAAAATGAAGCATAGCTTAACTATATGATTTTGTAGGGATGAACTTTCTTTTGCCATGCTATTTTGAGAAGACATGATTGCTTTGATTAGTATGCTTGAAGTATTATTATTTTTTGTGCCAATATGAACTTTTGTCTTGAATCTTTCGGATCTGAATATTCATATCACAATTGAGAAGATTTACATTGAATTTATGCCAAAGTAGCACTCCGCATCAAAAATTCTTTTTTTATCATTTACCTACTCGAGGACGAGCAGGAATTAAGCTTGGGGATGCCTGATACGTGTCCAACGTATCTATAATTTTTGATTGCTCCATGCTACTTTATCTACTGTTTTGGACTATATTGGGCTTTATTTTCCACTTTTATATTATTTTTGGGACTAACCTATTAACCGAAGGCCCAGCCCAGAATTGCTCTTTTTTTTTGCCTATTTTAGTGTTTTGAAGAAATGGAATATCAAACGGAGTCCAAACGGAATGAAACCTTCGGGAACGTGATTTTCTCACTGAACGTGATCAAGGAGACTTGGACCCTACTCCAAGACGTGCCAGAGGCGGTCACGAGGGTGGAGGGCGCCCCCTGCCTCGTGGGCCCCCTGTTGCTCCACCGACGTACTCGTTCCTCCTATATATACCTACGTACCCCCGTCAGATCAAAGACGGAGCCAAAAACCTAATTCCACCGCCGTAACCTTCTGTATCCACAAGATCCCATCTTGGGGCCTATTCAGGAGCTCCGCCGAAGGGGGCATCTACCATGGAGGGCTTCTACATCAACACCATAGCCCCTCCGACGAAGTGTGAGTAGTTTACTTCAGACCTTCGGGTCCATAGCTAGTAGCTAGATGGCTTATTCTCTCCTTTTGGATCTCAATACAATGTTCTCCCCCTCTCTTGTGGAGATCTATTCAATGTAATCTTCTTTTTGCGGTGTGTTTGTTGAGACCGATGAATTGTGGGTTTATGATCCAGTATTATCCATGGAAAATATTTGAATCTTCTCTGAATTCTTTTATGTATGATTGAGTTATCTTTGCAAGACTCTTCGAATTATCCATTTGGTTTGCCCAACTAGATTGGTAGTTCTTGCAATGGGAGAAGTGCTTAGCTTTGGGTTTAATCTTGCGGTGTCCTTACCCAGTGACAGAAAGGGTTGTAAGGCACGTATTGTATTGTTGCCATCGAGGATAACAAGATGGGGTTTTTATAGTATTGCATGAATTTATGCCTCTACATCATGTCATCTTGCTTAAGGCGTTACTCTGTTTTTAACTTAATACTCTAGATGCATGCTGGATAGCGGTCGATGAGTGGAGTAATAGTAGTAGATGCAGAATCGTTTCGATCTACTTGTCTCGGACGTGATGCCTATATACATGATCATTGCCTAGATATACTCATAACTATGCTAAATTCTGTCAATTTCTCAATAGTAATTTGTTCACCCACTGTAGAATATCTATGCTCTCGAGAGAAGCCACTAGTGAAACCTATGGCCCCCGGGTCTATTCTCATCATATCAATCTCTATCGCTTTATTTACTTGTTTGTTTTTACTTTGACTTTTACTTTTCACTTTGCATCTATCTATCAAAAATACCAAAAAATATTATTTATCATCTCTATCAGATCTCACTCTCGTAAGTGACTGTGAAGGGATTGCCAACCCCTAATCGCGTTGGTTGCGAGTAGCTATCATTTTGTGTAGGTACGAGGGACTTGTGCGTGGTCTCCTACTGGATTGATACCTTGGTTCTCAAAAACTGAGGGATATACTTACGCTACTTTACTGCATCATCCTCTCCTCTTCGGGGAAAACCAACGCAGTGCTCAAGAGGTAGCAGCAGCCCTTACAAGCCTTATGACCCGCTTTTGCGCGGGCGAGGACATCTGGTTGGCCCGTAGTAGCACCAGCGACCCGGGCACATCCGAAGTTAGGGACGGCAATGGGAAGCCACGACGCAATAAAAACAAGCGTCGAAACAATGAAGACAGCCAAGATAATATGACGGTCAACGCCGAATTCAGGGGCTCTCGACCCGGTCAACGGAAGAAGCCATTTAAAGGCATTAGAGATGGACCGTCCAACCTAAACAAGATCCTAGACAAGTTATGTCAGATTCATGGCACCCCCGAAAAACCTACAAACCACACCCACAGAGAGTGCTGGGTTTTCAAACAGGCCGGCAAGCTAAATGCCGAACACAAGGGGAGGGAGACGCCAAGTGAAGACGAGGATGAGCCCCGCCAG
This sequence comes from Triticum aestivum, assembly GCF_018294505.1. Classification (NCBI taxonomy): domain Eukaryota; kingdom Viridiplantae; phylum Streptophyta; class Magnoliopsida; order Poales; family Poaceae; genus Triticum; species Triticum aestivum. Next base: position 100,963,046 of record NC_057798.1, on the reverse strand, counting down.
CGAATACTGGGGGACAGAAAAAATTTCCACCAGCAGTCAAAATAGTGAATATGATATACGCAACTCACATTCCAAAGAGAAGGCGCAAACGTGCACTCAGAGACGTATACGCTGCAGAACCCATTGCCCCCAAATACAATCCCTGGTCGGCCTGCTCGATCACCTTCGATCGCAGGGATCATCCGACTAGTATCCGGCATGGAGGATCGGCTGCCTTAGTGCTCGACCCAGTCGTTGATGGATACCATCTCACTAGAGTCCTCATGGACGGCGGCAATAGTCTTAACCTGATATATCAGGACACTGTCCACAAAATGGGGTAGACCCGTCAAGAATCAGCCAAAGTAATACCACCTTTAAAGGAGTGATACCGGGCGTCGAGGCCCGCTGCATGGGCTCTCTAATACTAGAGGTTGTATTCGGTTCTCCCAACAACTTCAGAAGCGAAGAACTAATCTTCAACATCGCTCCATTCAGAAGCGGCTATCACGCACTACTTGGGAGAACGACCTTTGCTCGTTTCAACGCAGTACCACACTACGCCTATCTCAAGCTTAAGATGCTCGGTCCACGTGGCGTCATTACAGTTAGCGAAAACACCGAGCGCTCCCTACGTGGCGGCTCAAGCAGCCGAACACTAAGCGGCCCCTCCAACCAGAATTGGTCGTCAGGACCACAGACACGGTTAGATGAGTCCGGTGCCCCACCAACTGTAAAACCTCAGATGAACCTGAGCTTGGGTTGGTATACCCCCGTAGGTGGTGCTAGGGGCTGCTCACAAGAAAAATCCAATAGTTCAGGTCGACCCTATTAATATAATAACATATTGCATTTTCATGGATTATTTAGATTAACCACTTCTTGGCACGAATATTTTCACCAAGGTTTGTTTTCCTTTTTATAGATGATCATCGTGCTACACCCTTCCAGAATACGGCACAACGGAGATAAAGGCGCAGACATGCAGCAGGGCCCGGCTCAAAGGTTTCTTTTTAGATTAAGACCCTGCGTAAACCTTCTTGCTATCTCTTGTTGCTTCATACCCCCCAGATATTTAATGGAAAGGGGATACTGGTGTTCTTGACATTTCGTCACGCCAGATTAACGCATGTATCTGGACACACATGGCTCATTATCGAGGGCGTTAATCAGCCCAGTATATGTCATAAAGTCGGAATACCTTAGGGAGTGTTCGACGTCGCGAGTTTGGCCTTATTTGCATCAGCTCCGAATCATGTCTTTGGTCAAATGTTGGGTTTGCTCGGCTCCCGTGTTTTGCTGCCTTACGTTCCGCTCTATCAGCTAAGGTGGCACCGGGAGAACTACTACGATTGTGCCCTGGTTCATCTGGGTGAGCAACTCAGTAGAGAAAGCTGAGAACTGACTGTCATGATAAAGCGAGACACTGGTCAACCACTCGATGACTTAGCGGGATCTTCGCGATTCCTCCACATTAACGAAGGACCGGTTTCCTGGTCACGTATGTACGCGCATCGTATTCGTATGAACGCGAATGTACTAGGGGCTATATAGTGGCCCCATTGTCAAACTCATATGGCTAAGTGAAAGTGTTAAAGCTATATAGTCTGATTGTCTGGTTCGCTGCGCTATCACCTCCTTAATGGACCAAGATGTTGGATCAAGTGTGATTACGCATTTTTTCGAACACCCCCGCATTGTATGCGTGGGGGG
>NC_057798.1:100787228-100961163 GCF_018294505.1 Triticum aestivum | reverse complement strand
GGGGAAGCCGACGACTGCTAACTTTCAGGTTATATACATACATAAACGGCCGCACAGGAGGCACTATAATACTTTCAGGCAAAAGTATAAACATAGCCTTTATAATCAATATCGCATTGTTTTTAAAATTCAGATACATGTCACTCGAATATGACACTCTTCGAGCACTACGCCTCTATTAAGCGGGCTCCTTCTAGGACTTCGGCAAAATAGTGCTCGGCAGGGTCCTGGCCTCCCGCCGGACCCCGGATCGCAATAGAAGTGGCCTCCATACCTGCCTAGTATGTCTTGACATGGGCCAGAGCCATCCCCGCACCCTCTATGCACGCCGACCTCTTCACGGCATTGATATGCGAAACAACACCAAGGAACTGTTGCACTAAACCAAAATAATTGCCCGGCCTTGGTCCCCTTGTCCAAAGATGATCCATGACAGATCTCATGGCAAGCTCGGATAACCTATGTAGCTTGGCCCACTCGGCCATTTGTTCGTTCATAATCAAGGGATGCTTTGGAGCACTGAACTGCGACTAGAATAGTAGTTCTGCCTCTTGATCTTCCTGATCCTTGAAATACTCAGTCGCATCAGTAGCACTCTTGGCCAAGTCCAGGTATGCGTCCTCATCACTCCATAATTGATTCAGAGGGGCATACACTACAAAAAAATACATTTCCGTGATGATACGTGTTTGTCACAGTAGGTCACATTTTTTGTCATGCATGTACATCCATGACAAATTTATGACAGAATCAAGATAGTCATACCTATGCTGTCGTAGAAGTGTTCCATGACATTACCAAAATTATCATCACGGAAGTGTCCATTTCCATGACGATAAATTACGCGTCACGGAAGTGCTTTCGTCAAGGGTGACCAACACGTGGCATCCACCGTAACGGAATGCCATTAAGCTATCGGGTCGGATTTTGGATCCGATAACCCGTTAACAGCCACGACCAATGCCGATTTTCCACGTGTAAAATTCTCATTGGCTGACGGATCCACGTGTCAGCTCCGCGTTGGCACAGGTGTCACTCATCCAATGGTCGAGATGGGGCTATGATATGTTGACACGTGGACTAGCCCAAAAGTGGCCCACAAAGTTTAAATGGGCCGGCCCAGCCGAAGGCCCATTAGATTTAGCAGACCATAATGGGCTGGCCCAGCTAAAGGCCCACAAAATTTAGTGGACCATAATGGGGCCAGCCCAGCTAAAGGCCCACAAGATTTGGCGGACCACAATGGGCCGGCCCAGCTAAAGGCCCACAAGATTCTGCAGACCATAATGGGCCGACCCAGCTAAAGGCCCAACATTCTCTGTCAAATCGGCCCGTCAACGGCCTGGTCTAAACTTGTCATCAATGCGGCCCATGGTTACTTCTGGCACGTTAACAGTCCGCTAAGTAATTGGGCCGAATTACGGCCCATTATATTTCCGGCCTGTTAAAGGTCCGGCTTCATTTGGGCCCATTTATAGGCCATCAAAACTTTCGGCCCATAAACGACCGTGAAGGATTTGGGTCATATTCGGCCATGTCTATCATTCAGCATGTTAGAGGCCCACTATAGATTTGGCCCACTTTCGGCCTGTTGTCATTTTCGGCCCGTTAAAGCCGGACATAAACCATGGGCCATATGTGGCCCAACGTCATATCGGGCCCATTAACGGCCCATATAAAAATGACGATAATCTAGCCCGACCGAAGTTCCGGCCTGTTAAAGGTCCGTGTATTAGGTTGGCGCATTTACGGCCCGTCCGAATTTCGGCCTGTCAAATATCCGCATCGTAAATGGGCCACCATTTCGGCCTGCTAAGTCCAGTGGGTTATTTGGCACAATCAGGGCCCAATCTCACTTTCGGTCTATTAAAGGCCCATGTTTTTTATGGGCTCGACATATTTACACCTGTAAACGGCCTACTTTTACTGAGGGCCCAAATTATGTTTAGGCCTGTTAAAGGCCCACTATGGGCACATGCCTACCAGAAAAATTTGAAAGCTTATGCTAATGTAAGCCCAGATATTTTTAGTGGGCTACATGCCAATTTCGGCCCGTAATCGTTTTTAGCCCAATTGGAATGGGCCCGACGAATGTTGGCATGTTTGGCTCCAACGAAGCTTTCTTCCGAATACATTACTAAGATAAACCTACACTATACAAAAATAGCGTCATAATTACTGCAGCCTGTGGCAGCATCATAAATGTTGTATCACAACAAAATAAATTCCAATCATACAACAAAAGGCCTGTTGGCATAAAGTTTACAGTCCTTCCAGATAAAAGCACCATCAGATGTATAGAAGCACAGATCATTTGACCTGAGTGCTAATGTTTCAGGCTGTAGAATGTGATGGAGCAGCACGATCTCCACCTTTTTCCGCCATTGCTCTTCAACAACGAAGCGAATGTCTGATAGTCTGGTTTCAAAACCATTCATATCTTGACGGCATTTCTCAACCACTATTCTTTTTTCCGAAACAACATCCATTAAGGATTGGACTTGTGTCTGGAGCACAGATATATCACTCTGTCTAGCAGGAAGATTTTGTTCAGTAGGCGATTTGGACGAGAGTACCTTGACAACCAACCCAGAATTACGCAGGAAGGTGCTTTTTGCACTGTTAGTGGAGAGATGCTGACGCACTGCAGCAAGAGGTGGCATTGTGCCTGTAATAGCCTCGTCACCTTCAGGTGGTTGTGGCTAATCAATCATTTGTTCCATAGCTTCCTGAAAGTTTGAACTTGTAGATTAGTGTACCAGTGAGTTACTAATGAGATAAAAACAAACAAAGTAGGTTAAACGTTTATACATAACTTATTTTGGTGAACTACTGTAATACATTAGCATGTACTGTAGTGCCAACTACATAATAAAATCACTTTCGGAACATATGTCCATGTAGCATGCCTACTGTATTGTCTATTTCCTCACATTTGTTGACATCTAAGGATAAAGAGACATGGTTTAAAGTAGGATGAACATAGTATGACATCATTCATATCATGGGAAAACAGATATAAACAAACATGCTATTTTATCATTGTGTGCGCACGTGAACATAACAACTAGATTACAGATCAGGACCAAAAGAATATCCTTCATCTCTTTTAAACCATGTAAGGTGAAATGATACGTTAAGACAACTGTGTATAAAAGTGAACAGAGTAACTGACATTGGCTGCAAACCAAGTAGTTAAATGAACACATCACAGTACCAATAAGTTCAAGGCAGGAGGAGTAAGGACTTACAACAGCGGCTTGAACTGGTGTGCTCATGCCCTTCATCTTGCTGGTGTGGCAATCCTTGAAGATTTGCACTGCATTCGGTTCAGGTTCTTTTTGGTCCGCACGGGCTTTCCGTTGTATTTGGAACAAGTCAATATAGACACGATAATATGGCACAAAAAAGAAGAAGGAAGTAGAAGCTATTTACAAGAGCCTCGCAGTGTGCAATATAGCTACGAGATCCTGTTGTCTATTGGAATTTCACTTTAGAACGGTTGGTTTTGTTCTTCAAACAGTTAGCCTAGAAGAAGATACACTTGTAAGGCACATACATAAATACAAGTTCAATATGTGGTCTGATCAAATACATATAGCCTACCCGATACTTTGGATCAGACCAGTGTTTAACGAGGGCTGTCCAGTCTTCATCTGTAATATATTCTACTGGAGATGTTTGGGCGATTTCATTGTTAGCCTTGCCTTCAAAGTGAAACTTTCTAAGGTAGTACCGATACTGTCACAGTGCAGACTGAAAAACATGAGTGCATGCTTGTTTAGTTGCATCATCTTTCGGATCCAACTTGAACTTCATCTGTTGAAAAAAGAATGTGAGTCCTATTAGGAGGAAGCTAGAAAGTATGGGACAGAGCAAGACAATATTACTAATTGCGATGAATAACATTACTTATAGATAAATGGTCAAGGAAGGTGTTAAACTGGGTATTGTCTTTCTCATTCCTATACTGGATCCACGTTGGGAGGATACGCGCATGACACCTAACGGCAACGGCTGCCTCTGATACTAACTTGGCTGACTCTGTAGCATCACATGGCCTTTTTAAACCTGCCTCAAAATGGATCTCCATTCTTCCTCCTTTAGATTTTGTTAATCTGTCAAGCATTATCCCTGATGTCTGTTTCCGCTTGCGCCGTGGTGCTAGTTCAACAACGAATATGGAAAGTGTTAGTGTACATCAAACTGTGAGAGTACATATAAAGGAGCATGCAACTGCAACTTGACTCGGTCGGGTACCGTCTTGGTGTTGATGCTCATGAGGTTCATCTGGTCTTGCCAAGTCCTGTTGTGTCAACAGTGCTTCGGAAGTAGTGTTAGGTGTGAAGGCAGCTTGGGAACTGGCCAGTTCCGGAGCAAACGAACGAGTAACTGGTTGAGATGCTGGTACAGTTGAAGCGGATGCTTCAGCTGGTGGAGTAGGTGATACTGTGTTTGTAGATTTAGCCGGTGGACTTGGACCTTCTACTGCACTATAAGTACCAGCAGAAGCTCGATGGTAGAGCCTTTTCCGTTTCACCCGACGAGTAACAGCACTCCCTACTATATTATTTTCCTTGCTCTTTTTTGACTTTGCCACGTCAAGCTGTACCCACAACACAAAAGAATAAAATCACTCTTCAGAACTCATTGATGCATGATACAGACAAGCAATACTTTGATGTAAGACAACCGTATGAGGATGGAATATGTAAGAAAAACAGGACGACATGACATATTCACAGCTACGATGTGCAAACTAAGCAGAAGGATTTTCAAGAAAATAGAAGTAATGCAAGCTAGAAACCATATGAAAGATGCAACCAATATTACTCTGCCAAGTTAAAAGTGTCTTGTCATAAGTGGCAATTCGAAAAATTAGAAGCAGTACAACATAGAAATCAATGCAAGATGTAACCACTATCAAACTGCCATGTTAAAAGCGTCCAATCATGAGTTACCGGCGCGGGATACACAACAGCAGTACTTTGATGTAAGAACATGGTATGATAGATAGATGAAGTGTATTCTAGACACAGAAAGCCATGTCATATGCACATGTATAACGTATAAACTCAGCAGGTGCAATTTAATCAAAATAGAAGAAATACATGCTAGAAGACATATGCAACATGAAACCAATTATCACACTGTCAACTTAGAGAAAGCACCTGCCATGGTGGAGTGCGGGAGATGAACTCATCATGTAGACTTGGGACTTCAACTTCATTAGCAGTAGCAGTGGCAAATCTAGAGAGTCTCTGTTTGCGTCTGTGCGGAGTACCACCAACATCCGCTAACTTACTCTTTTCCTTCCTATTTTCTGATATTGCCTTATGAAGTCAAAACCACAAGAAGATGAATAAAATTAGCTCTGCATAATTGGTTGATGCATGATACAGACGAACACTACTTTGATGTAAGGCAAGCGCAGGAGGAAGGAATATATACAAAAAAAGACAGCGTTTCATATTCACACGTACGATAGGAGGATGGAATATGTATGAAAAAACAGTAAGCGGAAGGCATTTCAACAAAATTAGAAGAAATGAAAGCTAGGCACCATATGAACATGCAACCAATATCACTCTATCAGGTAAAAAGTGTCTCGTCGTATGTGCCATTTCAAGAAATTAGAAGCAGTACAAGCTAGAAGACAATGCAAGATGCAACCTACATCACAGTCCCAAGTTAAATGTGTCTTATGGGCAAGTGATCGTTGCAGGTATAAGTTGTAAGCTACGCAGATGCAATTCAACATAATCAGAAGCAATACAAACTAGACATCATACGGAAAACACAACCACGTATAACAATTCCAAGTAAGAGCAAGCACCTGTGATGGTGGAGTAGGGGAGATGTGCTCATCGTGTACACGTATGTTCTAGAAACAGGAACACGTGTCATATTCATAGACATTATGTGTAAAGTAAGCAGATGCAATTCAAGTTAGAAGCAATACAAGCTAGACATCATACGCAACATGCAACCACATATAATAGTGTCAAGTTAGAGCAAGCACCTGTGATGGTGGAGTAGGGGAGATGTGCTCATCATCTACACAACTACGTTGACTGTCTAGCCTTGTGTTGTCTTGTGAATCTTGTTGGGAGGATGGCGGAGTAGAATCTATAGAGACCCCCTGTTTGAGTTGCTCCGAAGGACCACCATCATCCACTGCCGAACTAATTTCCTTCAGTTGTAATGATTTTGCATTGTGAAGTCAAACCGATAAGAAAAAGGAATAAAATTCGCTCTTCAGAACTCATTCATGCATGATACTGACAAACACTACTCGGATGAAAGGCAAACACATGATGCGAGGATGGAATATGTATGAAAAACAGGATGGTGTGACATATTCACACCTATGATGTGGTAACTAAGCAGAAGGCATTTCAAAAAATTAGAAGCACTGCAAGCTAGACACCATATGAAAGATGCAACCAATATCACTCTGCCAAGTTCAAACTGTATGGCGTTTCAACATATTAGTAGTATATGCTAGAAATCATATGCAAGACACAACAAAAATCACATTGGCGACTTAAAGGTGCCTTACCATAAGTGACTGATGCGGGATATGCAAGAATAGTAGTCTGATGTAGAAACAGGAACACATGTCATATTCATAGGTATTACGTGTAAAGTAAGCAGATGCAATTCAACAAAGTTAGAATCAGTACAAGCTAGACATCATACGCAACATGGAACCACATATAATAGTGCCAAGTTAGAGCAAGCACCTGTGATGGTGGAGTAGGGGAGATGTCCTCATCATCTACACAGCTACGTTGACTGTCTAGCCTTGCATTGTCTTGCGAATCTTGTTGGGAGGATGGCGGCGTAGAATCTGCAGAGAACCTCCGTTTTAGTTGCTCGGAAGGACCACCATCATCCAATGCCTTGCGAATTTCCTTCAGCTTTATTGATTTTGCATTGTGAGGTCATACCGACAAGAAAAAGGAATATCATTCACTCTTCAGAACTCATTCATGCAAGATACTGACGAACACTACTCTGATGAAAGGCAAAGTTATGATACGAGGATGGAATATGTACGAAAAAATGGACGGCTTGACATATTCACACCTATGATGTGGTAACTAAGCAGAAGGCACTTCAACAAATTAGAAACACTGCTAGACACCATATGGAAGGTGCAATCAATATCACTCTGCCAAGTTAAAACTGTCTTGTCATAGGTGGCGTTCATCAAACTAGAAGCAATACATGCTAGAAATCATATTCAAGATGCAAACCAATATCACATTGCCAACTTAAAGGTGTCCCATCATAAGTGACTGATGCAGGATACACAAGAAGGGTAGTTTCATGTAAGAACATGGTGTGATAGATAGATATAGTATGTACCAAAAACAGGAATGCATGTCATATTCACATGTATCATGTGTAAGCTAAGCAGATACAGTTTATACTAATTAGGAGTAATACGAGCTAGACACCATATGCAACAAGCAACCAGATATCACACTGCCAAGTTAGAGCAAGCACCTTGGATGGTGGAGTAGGGGAGCGGAGACTTGGACCATGTAATGCACTATCAGTACAAGGAGAATCGGTACAGATGCTACGTTTACGTTGCTGCAGAGGACCACCATCATCGACTTCCTTACTCTTTTCCTTCCTCTTTCTTGATTTTGCCTTGTCAAGTTAAACCCACAGGAAAAAGGAATAAAATTTTCTCTTCAGAACTTATTGATTCATGATACTGACGAACACTACTTTCATGTAAGGCAGCCGCATGATAGGAGGATGGAATATGTATGAAAAACAGGATGGCGTGACATATTGACATGTATGATGTATAAAGTGTAAACTAAGCACAAGGTGCTTGAACTTGTTAGAATCGATGCAAGCTACAAACCATATGAAAGATGAAACCAATATCACTCTGCCAAATTAAAAGGGTGCCCTAACAAATGTATTTGACCAAATTAGAAGCAATACATGGCAACAGGATAGAAATAATATGCAATATGCAACGAATAAAGGTGACTCATCGTAAGTAATTGATGCAGGATATAGAAGAGAGGTAGTTTCATGTAAGAACAAGGTTAACACATAGATGTAGTGTGTACCAAAAATAGGAAGGCATGTCATATTCACAGGTATAGTGTGTAAACTAAGCAGATGCAATTTACCCTAATTAGAAGCATTACAAGCTAGACACCGTATGCAACATGCAACCACATATCACACTGCGAAGTTGGAGCAAGCACCTGTGATGGTGGTGTAGGGGAAGTGCTGTCTTCAGGTACAGAGCAACGTTCAATATCTTCATTTAGGCTTGCTGTTTCTTGAGAATCATGTGGAGAGGATGAAATTGCATTCTTTATAAGAGTATCGTGTCTCATATTAACCCACGCGCGTGACTGTCTCATCATAAGCGATAGACGCAGGATACACAAGAACAGTAGTTTGATGTAAGAACATGGTGTGATAAGAAGATGTGGTATGTACCAAAAACAGGAAGGCGTGTCATATTCACATGTATAATGTGTAAGCTAAGGAGATGCAATTTAACAAATTAGGAGCATTGATGAGGGATACACAAGAGAAGTAGTTTGATGTAAGAACATGGTTAATAGAAAGACGTAGTATGTACCAAAAACAGGAAGGCATGTCATATTCACAGGTATAATGTGTTAACTAAGCAGATGCAATTTACCCTAATTAGAAGCATTACAAGGTAGACACCATATGCAACATGCAACCACATATCACACTGCCAAGTAAGAGCAAGCACCTGCGATGGTGGTGTGGGGGAATTGCGGTGATCAACTAGAGAGCTACGTTAACTATTTTCATTTAGCCTTGCTGTTTCTTGAGAATCATGTGGGGAGGATGATACTGCACTCTTTAAACGAGTAGGGCGTCTCACAGTAACCCACCCGGGTGACTGTCTCATCATAAGTGATTGACGAGGGATACAAAAGAGCATTAGTTTGATGTACGAACATGGTTAATAGACATATGTATTATGTATCAAAAACAGGAAGGCATGCCATTATCAAAGGTACAATGTGTAAAGTAAGCAGATGCAATTTAACCAAATTGGAAGCAATACAAGCTAGACACCATATGCAACATGCAACCACATTTGACAACGCGAAGTTAAAGCAAGCACCTGGGATGGTTGTGTGTGGCAATTGAGATCATCAACTGCAGAGCTACTTTTACTGTCTCCAACTGCTGACACTGCACCAATTAGAGCGTTGAAACACTTACTGCTTATCTTCGAATTACACTGGAGCGACTTCTGTCTTTTCTTTTCTGCATTCATCAACACTGCGTCAGAGTCCAAAATACCCATGCATAAAAAAACAATAGTGTGAGTATGGGTGAAGTGTGTGCACAATTAGTACAGTGTAAAGGTAGCAGATAGCAGGTCGGTGAGAAATAAATGACGGGAGACATATGATAGCTCTACAACATGCATGCCACACTCAATTACTACAGGATTCTATGAAAATAACAGTTGACTAAAAGCAAATAGGTTAGTCCATTTTTTCTGCACCGTCCGATGTACAAATAACGGGGAGATCGCCTTCATCTACCTCCAGCCAGTCAGTGTTGACGATCTTCCTCGAAATGCTAGTGACCATCGGCCTAGTATTCCTCCCCTGCCTGCTCCCTCCCCTCGACCTCACCGCACAGCCGTGCTTGGCACCGCCCCCCGGCCATCCATTCAAGCCCCGCCGACCTCCAGATCAGGCGCAAGCAGCTCCTGCGCCCCACACCCCTATGATAGACACCGATGGGCCGCTTCCCCGGGGAATAGGCGGACTAGGTGCTTCGCGCGCCTAAGCGGTTGCTGCTTCTTTTAATTGTGGTGACCCTGAATTGAAATCCAGGCGGGCTACTGACCTCTAGCAAAGGTGAAATAGTAAAAGGGAGGAAACCTTGTGCATTTAGTATCACGAAGAAGATGCATTAAGAAGCGCTCAACTAGTTTCTTTTGTGGGATGAATACAGTGTGAGCGGAGACGTAAGATTTGCACGAATAAGGGAAGAGGAGTACCTCTTTCTGCTGGCAGTGTTGTGTCCTCCTTCTGTTTTTCTGACGATCTTGTTGTTCGCCAGAAACCAGAAGTTGTGGAGGACAGTGCATCCTTGGACGAACCCATGGCCAAGTTGTTGAGTGTGGTGTGGTGGCCGTCTGTCGGCGGCGGGGAAGAAGATCCGAGGCAGCGAATGATGGCGTAGCGGGAACGGCTCCGGTGCGGTGGACGGTTGCGATAGTGGAGCCGCAGCAGTGAGGCGCAGGACGGCATGGTCGGAGTGGTTCTGGTACGGTGCGCGTCGGCGTCGGTGTCATGGAGGCAGCTCTGCCTCGGCTTCAGCTGCTAAGTCCTTGAGGGTGTTGCGGTTGCGGTTGCGTTGGACGACGACGTTGGGGTACCGGCTCCGGCGTGATGGAGGAGGGCGGCGGTGGATTGGCTGCTATGGGGTGGAGGAGGGAGGAGGTTGGGGTTTCGCGGCTAGTGGAGAGGGCGTTTTCGCACCCACGGAGTATGAATGGGGAAACGGAGGGAGGCAGGGAACTAAGGGGGAACAATGTTTCGGTTTGAGACGTGCTTGCTTGAAATTTGGGGAAAGTTACAAACTTTGCCCCATCTAAAATTTCGGACATATTGCGGGTAGGGGGTAGGACAGCCATGTCAGCTGTCCCAAATGTGGGCGGGATAGATTTCGGCCGAGCGCATGGGTGTTTAGGCGCCCACGGCGTATGAATGCTTCTCGGAGGCGGTTGAGACTGGCGTCTTGGTGAAGTTACAAACCTACCCCGGTTTAGACCTTTGGACATCGGGCCGATAGGCTACACGGGCCAGAGTCAGGACATTAATTTCCTACCACCAAAACATTAGTCTCGCACGGTTTCGGGTGACCAAAGGACTATTTGGCGCTTCATTCAATATTTGGGAGCAGAAGCATTAACATTTTCGGTTCTCTTGAATTGAACTTTCAGGATTTGTCAAACTTCACAAATCTTTACTCTTGAAAATCCTAAAGCTACGATTATTTTGGAATGGAGGGGGCTATATTTTAATATACATTGTACACAAGCATATATTAAAGAATGTGCAACTTACCTCAGTTCATGCATGGTTCCAGGTATAATCTCCTTGGTTGCAAAAAAAAAGTTAGATATGCGTATGAATATATATACCATGTTCAAACTCACAACAAAGATTGATGCCCCCTTTTACATCTGATTTACAAATACCATTATCTCGGGTTCAAATAGATGAATGCACTTCCTATGAATTCGAATCTTCGAAACCCCCTTTATGTTGAATTCGACATGTATTTTATTTCATAGCTAGCAATTTGGAATGTATCCATGCAAGTGACAAATGTATAAAGTGCTTCACACTAGCAACATGGAGTGCACTAATTAATGTTTATATATGAATTGCCAAAGCATCCATTGCCTGTATTTCAAACCGCTCTCACTCTATGGATCAATAATATGAAATAAACACATGCACATGCTAGAATTCAATGGAGTATGGGTGTCTGATAGACCGATTTTCATCCATACGCAATTTTGCAAAATTCATGATCTCATCCAAAAATAATAATGCCATTTATATTTTAATTTAATGCGTAGAACCGCCTTTTACATGTAGATATCTCTCTATCTAATGCATAAGTGCACACACTTTATATGCATCGGTATTTCTCTTTCACACATGCTCACAATCTCTCTCAGGGTGTCGGGGTGTCTCACGCACATGCTCTCTCTGTTTCTCTATCTCTCTTTCTGACTACTATGTACCACTCTTTTCACTAATCTTAGTTGGAAAACACTATTTCTCTCACATGCATATATACACATGCACGGTCTCTACTAGCCCTCTATACGCACATATATGTGCCTATGTGTCTCCCGCATGCACATTATCTTTAGGCCTCTCTCGCACACATTGCCCCCCCCGACACACCTCTCTAATAGTAGTTGGCAGATATGATTTCATCATATCATTCGGTAGGATATCCCTGGCTGTTAGGCAGGATGGTAATACAAGGCAATGTTTTACCCTAGTTCGGATCGGACCCTTGCAGTTGAAGAAAGAGCCTACTCCTGGTACTGTATATTAGTGTTAGGGGTGTGTACAAAGTACACGTGAATACCAGGCATTGTGTGTGTGTGTATACTATCGATGAACTAGCCCCCAAGCTTGTATAACATACTAAGGACCTAGGGTTACAAATCATATATAGTCGGCTTATCACCAGTGGGGATAGAGTCCTTCGCGCCTCTGGTAGCTTTGTGTTGTACGCCGAGTCCTCCACATGTGTCTCCGTATAACACGTCTTGGTCCAACCTATATGTGGCGCAGGATGGAACCGACCCATGAGTCTTCATGTTGACCCACCACAACTAGAAATGATGTGCCCACCACACCACACACGCAATCGGCCACTAAGAAAATAAGCATATACAATAGTACAACGGTATCTAGCTCACGATACGTCTCCATATTTTGTTGATGACACTAACGGACTTTGCATTTGATGCGTGCTCCGTATTTTGTTGATGACACTTACGGTCATTGTATTTGAAGCAAAAGCATGATATGGTCACTGGACTTCAGAATAAGCTCATCACGGTCACCACATACATTTTGTCGTGCTAACCAACATGTGGTTGGATGGTTAGAGGACAGTGGTTTCTCGAGCCCACCTAGGTTAAAGTCCTGGTGCTCGCATTTATCTTGTGTTAATTTCAGTATTTTCCGGCGATGTACGTTCAGTGGGAGGAGACGTTCCACTCGACTACGAGGCACCTATGGTGACTTCATAAAATCTCAAGATCATATATGCTGGCCCACTCTCTTGAAGGTGCGGCAGCGGACCGGCAGTGGGGAGTGGTTTCGGGGAGGGCGGGCAGGCCGCGAGCGGCGGGAGCGAGCGGTTCAGCCGGTGGTGGCTGGCGGCTCGGGGGGAGGGGGTGGAGTTTGATGATAAACTGGAGGCCCTTGATTTCGTATCCAAAGGCTGGAAAATCTAATGACCAGAGATGAAAAAGTCAGTCGGCTCACGTGTAGCCTCACCACGAACGTACACATGCACGCACGCATGTAGGTGTGCAACACTGACATGTACACATAATGTACACATGCACGCATGCTGGCGTGCAACACTGACATGTACACATGCACTCACGAACACACGCACATACTCACCCATGCATGCAACACTGAAACGCACCCTTGCACGTACGCACCCATGCATGCAACACTGAAACGCACCCTTGCACGCATGCAACACTCGCACGCCTGCATGCACACAGCACACGACACAAGACACACGCTTAACTACATGAAAAAGATGACGTCACACTCAATGAACAATCATCGGCTTATGAAATGCCCGCTTCTGACCGCCCTGGCCCACCAAAGGTTCCTCTGCTGTGCGCTGCCTGCGTTGGGTCATTGACATGCAGGCCATGCACCCAAAGAGCCCACACGTCAGTGGAAGAACGGCGCGGTGTCCTAGGTCGGAGTCGAGGGCGCCACTCGCAGCACGCCCGGCTGAACACGCCTCCGTGCCGCATTCAAACGCCTGCATGAAACCCGCCCGTGTGGAAGATGAGAAACCCACTCTGGACACACGTCCGTTCATGACCGGGCCGGTGTTAAACGCAACGCCGGCCGAGCTCCTCCCATCCGCCGTCTATTTAACCTCCTATTAAAACGAGGCCAAACGTCGGCCAAGAATCGCACACCTCCGCCGCTCCCCTATCTCCTCCGCCATTTTATCCACTCTTACAATGGCTTACGAAGAGTAGTCATTCCGCATCCAAGCCAGCTGGGTAGCCTGCCTGATATGAGCTATGCAGCTCGCTGATCCACCTCCCTCCCCTCGCCCGACGGAGCTAGTTGCCGCCCCAAGCCGGCGTGTGGTTCAGCAACTCGCCGCTCCAGGCCAGCTCGACGAGGAGCGGCGCACGGGCATCGTTGCTGCCGTCCACGCCGCCGCCTCATACAGCGTCTCCCGTTTCTGTGACCGATACTCCCATGCCGGCGGCCGCGCCATGCAAGCAGCGACAGAAGCCGGGTGCGCGGAGAGCGACGAGTCGGTGGCCCGCGCCTCCGCGTCCACTGCCATCATCGAGGAGAAGTAGAACACGGGAGGCCGCCGCCGCTTGGGTCCCATGAAGGCCACCGTGGAGGCGACGGCGGCGTACACAACAGGTGTCTTGCTGGATCCTTTTGTTGCGAATACCTTCGTCGACCCTGCATGGGCTCCACGGAAGAGGTCAATGTTAGGATGAACTCGAGCCGGTGCCGTCCATGGCGAAGTAGTGGCCGGTGATGAACTCGAACCGGTGCCGACCACCATCATCTTCGGCACCAGCCAATGACATCAGTTGGGCAGTGGGGAAGCGAGCCGTCCTTTGCGCTGAAGCATATACCTTCGGGGCTCCCGGCAGTCCTGTGATCGTGCTGCCGGACATGAGGAACACAAATCGATCGGCGGGCGACCATTTAGGCCATGTATTATATACCTGTGCTGTCTAGAACTAGCACCGCGTAGTTCATTTGAATGTAATGAAGTCTGTCATGTTTGAGTGAAAATACAGTATTTTATATGATTTCCGTCGTTGTTTATATGAAATACTCCGGTGGTTGCATGAATGAGTATTAGTTTGTCTACGTGTTTGCGTGAATTTCATCCGGTTGGTTGAGTGGGTGTCATAATGTGTGCGGCTACGGTTGGATGGCGTAATTTGCGGGTCGCCGGTCGGTCTGCGGGCGGCTCGGGCGGTGTTCTGGGACAAAAAACACAGCTCTTGCGAGCTCGTCTCCAACGTGCGCACTGGAGGATGCATGACAGCATGAGCACCCGAGCTGTTCCTCATTCATCGGTGGCAAAGGCACCGGTGGACAAAAGGGTCGCCAATATTTTGGCTACCCCGGGCAAGATCCAAACAGCCCCTCCCAACAGGTTCAAATCCCTCGTTCGCCGTGGAATTTTGCCATGTGTTGTTTTCATGGACTAGCAAGATGCCCGTGCATTGCTCGAAACATCAAGATGAATTTTTTTACAAACTCCCGCATGCATGCAAGGGATAATTAATGTCCTCCTTTGCTAGTACCACGAGGCAAACACCATTAATATTGCATCGATTAGTGTTAGTGGCCTTGTATATCTGCAAATTGTAATTTTGATAGTGGCCCCTTGTATATAAAAATGGAGCGAGAAATATGAGAGATAAGGTGAGGAGGAGTGGGGCGTGGTGCCGTGGTGGTGACTGGTGGTCGGACTGGGCGGAGGAATGGGGATGGACGGCACATTATGTCTAGGTTTGTATCTCTCCCACACACATCCACGTAGGTGGGGGACATGCACGAAGAGAAGAGGTGCACGCACGGCGCATGTACTCCCGTCTCTTTCCCAACCACAGCCGCGCGGGTACACGGTGGAGCTCATTTCTGTACGAAAAAGGCAGCCCACGTGGTAATTTGGCACGTGTACTGGTTGTCCACTTGGTGGAGGGAGGATCGTCTACCACGGGTGAACAAACAAATTGCGACTTGGCGCATTATGTTAAATTAAAAAAAGAGGCAAACCATGTGGGGCCTACCTTAGAGGCAAGGCTCTATACACTGGAGTACTTTTGATTTGTCCCGTCAACTCGCAGAACAAGGAGAAGCTTGCTTAGTACGCCGTCTCCCACGCCCATGGGCGCGGTGGCTCATAGGATGAGGTGAAGCTGGAGTACTACTATACGCCTTTACGCCTGCTCCCTCGCCCACGCGCGCGGTGGCTCGCAGCACGAGGAGAAAATTTTACTACTCCCTCCGTTTAGTCCTCATCCCTACTACATACTTTGGTTAGTACTCCCTCTATTTACTTATAAAAGGCCACTATAAAAAATACATTTTGCATCTATACAAGCCACAAATAGTAATCGAGACAAAAGTTACTACTCCCTCCTTTCCAGTTTATGGCTCAATTTCAAAATCTCTCCAACCAAGGTAGACGGTGAGTGGTCGAATTAATTTCGTAGTTTGCACAGTACACTCGTTTTTCTCAAGAAGTTATGTTTACCGAGGCATTAATTAGAACGAATGCATGAATGACCACTAAATTTCCATGAACTTGTACATGCATTGGTTAGTTTCCTCTTGACACTGCTTGCATCGGGTGATCTAACGCACCTCGAAATCCAACATGTAATGGTACTACTACTAGTATAGTACTAGAATTGAGACTTATCAAACAGAGAAACGAATGTTTTTTAGATGAGTCCTATAAACCCTAGTGGGTACGTACCCCGTAAAACAGATTTTTCCAAAACTAAGTCGCTCCCTTTCATGAATTTTGTAGTATACTCCTCCGTTGACGCTCCCTTTCATGAATTCTGTACTTCCTGTCGCCGACATGTGGGACATATAGCAACTGGGTCGACATGTCAAGCACCAAATAACAGTGCAGAACAGCAGGGGGGCGCACCCCACTCGTACCGGCCCAGTGTTAGTAATGAGCAATGAGACATCAAATCACAATGCCGCACCTTCCCAGACGGACGAAGCAACCATTATTTCACACTTCCGTTTGACATCATCTCAAACCACGTACTAGTATTGCTTCTGCCTCAAGAGGGACACGCACATCGCCTTGGTACATCATGACACGTGGACCGCATGACAGGCCATGCTCCCCCGCCGATCGCTGGGTAAAATCACCTCATTTTTACTATACTTCCTCCGGATCGGTTTACTACATGGCATGCACGTTGTTCTAGGTTGAGAATTTAACTGGCTATATATATATATATATATGATGAACAGTATGCTAGCCTTTTAAAAAATGTATACTTTTGTACAGTAGTACTCCACTATCAATGGATTGACTGTTTTGTCCTCGAGGAAGTTCTTAAAATCCTGGCACTCAACGTCGGCATGGCATATGTGGTAGAACAAGAAAACGTTATGTACGCAAACCTGGATCACGACGGGCTTCTTCCTCTCTTCGTCCTTTAGATCCTTCTCTCGTCCCATGACTGTGGTGTACTCAACATCTAGCCCAACGACCCACTCATCATGTGAGTTTTCGAACATGCGTCTGAAGCGAGAAATGCATCCTTTCACCGTCGCGGAAGTACGGGTGTAGAGGACATCGAACTCATTGCCGGTGATGGTTCTAACCTTGTACTCACCGCCGATCGGGGAGATTTGGGACGCCATGGATTTGGGAGGAGGGTTGGGATTAGTGGAACTGCCCTAATGTGAATGGACAGGACGACTAGGAGCGAACAGCCGTAGTATTAAAGGACGTGCGGGAAAGAGTAGGACCGAACTGCCAGCGTGCGAACGGCAGGGTAGTGGCTTTCCATGCTCCCATGATATGGGCTTCTGATAGCCCTTGGATCTGAGATCGAACGGTTGCATGGCGTGATTCTAGACCTATGGGTGAATATCCTATCCTGGAGGGTTATTCTTAAAAAATTTCAGCAACTTAGCATGCGACCATTTGATCTCAGATCCAAGGGCTGCCAGTAGCCCGTATCATGGTCGCGCCTACCACGACCGTCGCGTCGCTCGCGCGGCCGCGCCCTTGGAGATTTAACACTGTGCGTTAGGCTATCTGATGTTGGCATGTCATACATAGTCATCACTTAGTCACTCATACTGCAAGAAGGTTGGCTATAAGTGTATTTTTTTACTCCTCTCTATCTCTGTCTTTGTACTCCCCCCGTCCCATAATATAAGAACGTTTTTGACACTAGCTAGTGTGGTGTCAAAAACGTTCTTATATAATGGGACACAGGGAGTACTAGTATTTATTGCATTTGCCAAGGAGTGACCTCTTCCAATGAAATGGTGTTGCTAAGTTTGCTTCATTTAATTAGTTATAGACTCAAAATTGTCTTTTCACCTAGGTACACACGCTTAGCGCTGTTTCTTCCTTGGGTCACCAAACTAGTCTCTCTCTTCTTGATTAACTTGCCACATCAGACTTTATGCCTATGTGGCAAGCTTAAGCACCTGTAGGAGCAAGTAAGTACAATAGTGCGCTTTACATGGCATTTTTGCATATGTGGAGGAAAGAGAGGCGAGGAAAAAGCGGAGAAGTGGGCTCTCATGCAAGAGCCAGCCTCTACTACTACATGGTGGAGCATTGGGAGAGGCACCTGTATGGAGGTGGTCAGGAATCGGCAGACTCACGCCGGTCGTAGCGCCGCAGTTAAAATGATAATGGCAAGTCAAATCACGGGGCCCCACCTGTCCAGCAGTAACTCGCTGTCAAATCACATAGCCCTACGTTTGCAGCAGCCTACTCCCTTGTCTTCTCGCGTCTCTGTCGAACCGACTAGGCGGAACTATCCCGCCGCCTATCGGGCAGGAAAAGCCCTGCCCTCGACTTTTAAATACAACTACTCCCTCCGTCGGATGCGTTTGGTTGAAGGTATCGTATGAATGGATTGGGACCATTCAATTTTTTTGGGATTGAACCATTCAATTCATGTGTTTGGCTAAATACAAGAGATGAGCTAATTATTTAAGACGGGACCACCGGTCATGCTCACATAGTCATGCATGCAAAGGGTGGCCATTTGATTCGACCGATTTGGTTGGGTGGAATGGTTCAGCATCTTCAAGGCATATTCTCTTTTTGTGACTCAAACCATTCATGTGCTTTATAACCAAACATGTCTATTTTCTGAACGATCCCAACCCATTCATGACCACCCTTGCAACCAAACGCACGTCATCTTACGAAAACCAAATAATCCCACAATACTAAGGCGCAGTGCATTAACTTCTACCTCATTTATTGTTTCTTCACATATCAACCAATAAGAATCCAATGATATAATTTTTGTGACATAGTAACTCATATTTAGTTAGTCAAATGGATGACCTAGAACTACGTGCAGGCCCTATAAACCGAGACGCCTACAAATCAAAAAACCAATATGGAGAGGGTAGTTCAGCACGTATCTTTTTAGATCAATATAGTTGGGATTCACCAAGGAGCAAAACCAAGTGGTAGGCTGCTCCTATCGTGTTGGTGTAGCAACTCAAGCAGGGTCAGTCCGCACATGAAATGGCGACACACTTAACAGGACCCCTTTGGCAGACATGGGGCTCATCCACCATCTTGTTCCACGTGTGATGCACCAAATTATGGTTTGGAGCAGCGGTTGGAATTGGAGGCACCCCGGTCGTAGCGCCGCAGTAGTAGAAAATGAGCGATGAGGGGTCAAATCACAAAGCCCCACCTTTCCCGCATTAAGCTGGAAGGACGAAGCAACCATCATTTCACTCTAGCGCGCAAGAGCATAAAGAAAAGAGAAAACAATGATGCGTGCGGCAGCAACCTAGGGCACCCTAGGGTAGGGGTCTCCACTATAGATCCTTTTTTTTGAAAGCGCCTCCACTACAAATTGGCTTCTCCCTCGTCCTCTTGAAGAAAACCGATGATGAGTAGCCAATTTCATGTGCGGACCATCATCATCGGTTTAGTTCTTATAGTTCATCTCATTCAAAATCAATTAGTTTTATAAAAATATTAAGATTCATGGGGTTGTGCATTGTAAATCATAAAGTAAAAAACAAATAATGGCAATTCATTTAAAAAAATAATCAATTATGATACAGAAGATTCTAGAACAAAGGAGAAGTGCTTGTGTTTTGAGGTTTGTGCGTTATGCTTAAGTTCAACCATGGAGTCTTCTAAATTGTACATGTGGCAGATTTGGTCGAATGTTGATGATGTCCAATGGCCAGTAGTGCTCGGATTTGCCCATCTCTGCACTGTCGGGTTAGCTTCATCCAGCGACCATCTTTCAAAGTTATTGGCACACTATATAGTTCTTGTGCCATAGTTGCATGTTTTGGAAAAAAGCTACTAGTGGGTTGTACTATCTATTTAGGAATAGAACACGCATACGTGGAAGTTGTAGGGAAACATATGACATGGAGCATCTCAATTCCTATGATTAGGGATTGGAAAAGAGATGTCATTTGGTTCACATCATAGGAACTTTTCTATTGAATCTAGAGATGACATGTATCTCAATTCCTATGAGGAGGGATTAGTAAAGAGATGTAATTTGGTTCATATTATAGGAACTTTTCTATTGAATATATGCTAATGTTTATTTTCCTTTGAAATTAAGGGAGTATAGGAATCCATTCATATGAACCAAGTGGCTCTAAAGCTATAGAAATGATATCATGTTTATTTCCTTTGAAATGTAGAGTATATGAATCTATTCCGATGAACCAATTGGCTCTAAAGGAAAAAAATCCTATAAAAATCATATCATATAGAGTTCCTATGATATTCCTCGACACTAAAGGATGGTTGGAATTGTTGCGGGTGATACGACGGTCTTTCTTTGTAGACCTCTCACCCATCTTTATAGTTACCTATCGAAGATGAATGAAATGATATATACAGGGTATTCTACATGTGCAATTTGGTACACGAAAACTCGGTAAAAGTTTGCGAGGTTCTAATTTTCAATAAAGCTATATGCACTGCATTTCGGAACGGTGGGAGCATATGACAGTTGCTAACACTCACGTGGAAGATTTGTATGTAGGAGGAGTGGCTATTCTGTTAAATGACATGGCAAAACTGACACTGTCGGATGCCGATCTAACGGTTCTTACGGCGTTCGTCAGGAAAAGGCTTGTGGCGAACATTTGTCGGATAATGATTTACGGACACATGAATTGCATTGATACGTGCCCCCCTCTCTCTCACGCACACACACCCTCACAATTCACGACTCTCCTGAGTCCTCTTGTAGACTCTCACGTCGCACCCATCCTCTATCTGCATGTAGACGTCACGCACATATGTGCTCTTCACACCCTACGCTCAGAACTTCTAAAAAACAAAAGACGGTGCACACATTTTATTTTAGCTCACACGTCACACACTTATACTATTACTCTTGCGGCGAACGTTCTTTGGGCATAGTGTATATTGTACTCTCACGAAGAGAAGCAGTGCACGCACGGACTAGTTCTCTCACACCCACTCGCGGGTACACGTAGGAGCGCATTTTTTTGAAGCCGGTACAACAAAATCACTCCACTATATATAAAAGCAGGATCCTTAGCTCTTGCTTTACTAGGGTTCCTCTCGTTCACTCTCTCATGCTCTCCAGATCTAAGCAAGACATAGGTGGCCACACTCTCTCTCTCAGCTCACGGCTGGTCACAAATCCGGCCGGACAACCTCGACCGGGGCAGGGGGTGTAGGTGCATCGTTCACGCTGTCATCGGCGGCGAGGGAGGAGACCAACGGCTGCCCGCGCGTCCCGATCGGCAGTCGTGCCGTTCTCTCCGAGAGAGCGCCGGCTCAGGAGGGCCTCCGACCCTTCTTCCTCCCTGCGGTATTGTGGCCAAGATGCGGCCTCCCGATGCCGTCTTTGCCACATGCCGACGACCCTCAGGTATATATTCCTTCAAAACCTGCCTTGCTCTACTGCCCCAGCTCTTCCCCCTTCGTGTGGGTCCTTTTCTACTTCCGTCCGCTATTACAAAGCCACCTAGACTTCTACTATTATTAGAAGTAAAGCTAGTTCATACAGTGAACTCAAAGCATTGGTTCAAATAGGGAAGAAAGTGGGAAAGCTGTAGCATGAATCTAGGACTTGGTTGTAAGAGAAAACGGGGGAAAGTAGTAATATGTGTCACTGTTTAAATAAGCGTATTTCGTATTTGCGCAAACAGGGATGTCTGTCTCCGTATCGTTTCGGGATGTCTGTCTCCGTATCGTTTCTATCCGCGCAATCAAACGCACACACCTCTGTTTTAGTACAACTGCGCAAAATGAGATGGCTATCCCTCGTTGTCGTCGTCTAACCTCCCGTCTTCATGGTATCCCTACATTGGTAGTAACTAAGGTAGAATGACCAACGCAATCTAAAAGAAGTTGATTCATATGTTTTACTTCCTGATTGCAGTGCAGGGACGAGCGAAAACAACTGCATCCTAGTCTAGAATGCACTTTCTACCAGTTCATCCACGAACCGAGGACTAGCTGGCACGGCTGCACGGTGGTTTTTTGGACAGGTGCGCGGATAAGAGGCATTGTGGTCTGCTTATTTCTGCAAATAGCGGTGCTTAAATTTAGTGGAATGCACAAGCATTTCAGCTGGTCAGTACACTGCATGGTTCAGTTCAGCATTCCAGCTGAGACCACAATTATAATTAGTTATTCTGGAATGAGAGAACCTAACCCTGGATGGTGGCAACAAGAAAAAACCAGAGTGAACTCCAGGAAACTTAAGCCTGCCGGGAGGCCCTTTGCTCAGAGAAGCCTTGCTTTTTTTTCCTGATTTGTAAACCTTCTCACAACTTCGTCTTTTGCTGTGAACTAGTATATGTTTGTTATGTTCTATGAATCATTGAGATGTATAAAATTGCTTAACTTATGCTTTTCAAGATTTTTATGAAGACGAGTTTAATTGTGAGTGTTCCACATGAGCGCTGGACTAGCGTGTGAACATTTGGAATTTATTACATTGTGGCCTCAATTAACTGCATGAACCACTGTAACAAGATACATAGTAGTTTCTTATATGTCAGACAACAGATTGTTGATTGTTAGCTGGTCGATAGCCTAGTGTTGAAGCAAGCTGAGCCAATGTGCCGTGTTTTGCACAACTGCTTACAAGTGGGGTAGCACCAACAGTGTTTACAAGTACTTATGTATACGTCAGTGCACGGTTCTCGAATGAGTGCTCTATTTCATCAAAACACACACTGCTCATATGATAAACCGTGACAACTTATGTCTTACCATGCCATATTCATGAAAAAACTAGTGAGGACGC
The DNA here is from genome assembly GCF_018294505.1 of Triticum aestivum. Taxonomy (NCBI): domain Eukaryota; kingdom Viridiplantae; phylum Streptophyta; class Magnoliopsida; order Poales; family Poaceae; genus Triticum; species Triticum aestivum. The sequence continues at coordinate 100,938,320 of NC_057798.1, read as the reverse complement.
ATCTGTTTCAGCAACAATTATGATGGTTCTCACATGATTCACGGGCACACAAAAGTAGCAGCAGTTCCCATAGACGGATTCAAACAGAGCACTAGCCCCAGAGGGGTCGATAACAGGCAAGGTTTGGATAATTAGATACAATCCAAACTACTATTAAACACTAGCTGGGGCAACTATTTCATGCCTCGATCTAATTTGCATTGGACACAAGACGAACCTTGCCATGAACATCATGGAGGACGTCCCGCAGCAGCTCAATCCTGTGAACCTTCATGAAGACAACCTTGTGGCCTTGCCACTGACAAACTTGTTTGTGGAGGCATGCCATGTCATCTTCCTGCGTAAGCTTGACAAGAACAGTATGCCTCACAAACGAAGGAGCAGCTTTGAACTTCTTGTGCTTCAGTACACCCTGGACAACACGCCTGACAACAATGAGGCTGGAATGCAACTCTTCATTGGTATAAGAACTTTGTTTTCCCCGTGCGTATATTCAGGTCGTACGCCTCATAGCGAGTGACATTCACAACCACACAATCCTTGTCTGCATCAGGGTTCTAATTGAAACAGAAACAAATTCTGAATTAATTTTCAGTATAAGAACCACAAGTTATTGAAACCACTATGTATAGCATGGCATCGAAGCTAATAAAATTTTGCATTATTAATCACCACATACTTCCTTTTCTAAAAAAATCACCACATACTTAGATGAAAAACCACAATCGAGATCGGCAAAGAAGGAAGTCACCTTGGGCAGCTCAGCGGGGGGGGGGGGGCACATCCTCGAAGGGGGAAAACTGTTCCTGAAGTGCCACGGGGGATGTAACCTCAAATGGGGCGTTGACCATCTCAGTAGTGGCCGTGAGCGTATCTGGGGTCGGCTCGGTGGTTGCCTCCATCTTCTTGGAGCTCTCTGTCTTGTGGGGATCGGCCTCCCGCGTCTGCTCCAATATCAACAGATCTTTGCCTGGTTCTCCTTGGTACATCATGAAACTGACGAATACTAGGAGACCACTGAAAGGAAAACACAATCGCAATGACAATGAAACAAAAAAGAGAGTGAGGATCGGTTACTGCTTTGCAAAAGTTCTTTTTTTTCTCTGAATGAAAATATACCAACATCACGGATCCGCTTACCTTCCCTTTGTTGGGAGAGAAGAACAGTGGCACATGCGAGTGTTGCCTTTCTTGAAGATGGTGAGGGAGAAGGGGATTCAGCGAGGAATGAAATGATGGTTGCTTCGTCCATCAAACTTAGACTACGAGGAGGTGGGGTTTTGTGATACGACGGCTCGTTACTGCCGCGCTACGACCGGGGTGACTCTCCGCTTGCATACTGCCTGCTAATTTGGTGGATGGCATTTGGGCCCCCGCGCTGCATGGCCCGCATGTCGGTGAACAAAAGTATAACGACATTCAGTAGAGGGAGACGTTTCAATGACCTAGGAGGAGCCAGAAGCGGGAGAGTATCTCCACTGTACTAGTAGTAATTGTTTTTCTGGGTAGCTGTAGAGTGTCTCCACTGTACTAGTAGTAATTGTTTCTCTGGGCCCAAGAAAAAACAGCCAATCCACACTAGTAAATAGTAAAATCAATTCAAAAGGCGCAACCCACACCCAGAACACCGCCCCCCCTCCCCCACAAAAAACCTGGGTACTCTTCTTCCTCCTCGCTCCCATCCACCTCACGTTAGCTCGCTCCACTCGTACCCCCAAATTCCTCACCTCACTCCTACAGAAAACCCCAGCTCCCCTTCTTCCAAACTCCTACAGAAAACCCCCAGCTCCCCTTCTTCTTCGCTCGCACTACAACTAGGCTCGTCATTCGTTACTCTGCTCAAATCCGTGAGCGCGACGCGAGACCCTCGAGGAAAATGGAGTCGGCTGACCCCAGCGCCAAGAAGATGAGGCTCCCGCCAGTGGTGACGCCTGTTGTAGATCCCGCACCCGGCAGCGCGGGGAGAAGCGGCGACACCGCCCCGACACCACCCCTACCGGATCCCAGGAACCCGTAGAATCTCGGGTGGACCGCATCAGTGATCTCCCGAACGCCTTCCTTGGGGAAATCATCTCGCTTCTCCCCACCAAGGATTGCCCCCGCACCCAAGTCCCCTCAATTCGGTGGTGCCCTCTATGGCGCGACGTGCCCCTTAATCTCGACTGTCATCAGCTATCTCTCTTCAATTATTTTGAAATCCCCAAAGCCATCATCTCCTCCCACCAGGGCTCCGTTCAAAGCCTCTGCATCCCGTCATGCTACCTAAGCAAGCATACCATGCCCTGCACGGTGGACGCCTGGCTGAAATCCCCTGAATTCACAGAACTACAGCTGCTTGAGTTCTACTATTCCCCTGGAAATCACATACCACATATAGAACGCCATGAACTTGTGCCCTCAGCACCAATGTCCATCTCGCGGTTTTCCTCCTCTCTCCAGACCGCCACATTTGCGCTGTGCTACCTTCCAGACAATTGGTACTAAACCTTCGACTCCCATTTCTCAAGAAACTTTCACTTGTGCGGTTTCGTATATCGGAGGCCTCATTACACAGCATCATCCACTCCAGTTTCCCTGCGCTGGAGTGCTTGGTGCTTGTTTTCACAGTTAGAATCGGTTGTCTCCAAATAAAGTCGCCTAACCTTGTAAGAATTGGAATTTCTTTTGACGGAAGGCAGCTCATCATCCAAGATGCCCCTTCACTTCAAAGGTTGATCCTTGATTCTAGTTATTCACCGTTGCAAATAACCATCCTCTCTGCGCCTAAACTGGAGACCTTGGGTGTAATACATGATCTCTGTGCTCATTTCAATAAGGTGTTTGGCTCCACAGTTCTTCAGGTACTTTATATTATCATCTACACTTGTAACCATATGCTGCATTTTAAATTTCTACGCATAATTTATATATCATCTTGGAGTACACATTTTGTACTAATATTATGTTCTATGCTCAATGAAGAGTTTCTCCATGGATGGCCTATCAATGGTGCTGGATTCTGTCAAGATCTTATATATCCAAATGAATAGTTATGATCTGAACAAGATTATTGGCTTGCTGCAATGCTTTCCATGTGTGGAGAAGTTGTATATAAAGGTGATAATTTCACGCACATTGGAAGCCCGCATATAGTGTACTAGAATTAACCGTTCAGCTGTTGCTCTCTCGACACTCTTCTTTTAGACCTTAACTGTTTTCAATTTTCATGTCTATTTAGGCAACAGGACGGGGTAAGAAAGTTATAACCAATCGCTGGATTCATAAGCATCGGGATTTTCTCACTTCTCATGAGATTCGATTGGAGACAATAACGCTAGAACAATATGTAGCCAACCGTGCAAACACAAGATTTGTCACATTCTTCCTGCTGAATGCGAGGTTACTATTGTCCATCAGGCTTAAGTTTATCAGCAGCATGGTTTTGACGGATGGGTATGTCGAAGAGCAAAAAAAGGAGTTTCAGGTGGGCAAAAGAGCTTCTGAACGTGTCGGGCTTCTATTTACAACATATTGTGGTCATAATCCAGTAAATTTTACGATCCAGGATGTCATTCTATGGACCTTACCGATCCATTTGACTGTGACTGCCGAAAACAGTGATGGAGTTAGATGTTGTTGCCCTTTTCAATCTGGGTTTTTTTGTAAACCTGATGAACAATTAACCCTCGTGCTTTTGTATAGTTTGTAAGTTGGAGTTAGATGTTCCTGCCCTTTTCAACTCGGCTATGACTGTCATATTTTCTTTGAAACAAGGCAAATGGCTTGCCATTCGTTTAATTTAGAGTGAAATATTGTAACAAATCACAACCAAGGGAAATAACATCCATCACGCCGGCTGCTTGAGCTCACTGTGCATTACAGAAGCCAAGTGACTAGTCCCCACCACCCCCACCAGTCAACCCTCGTACTCCCCTCCGCCTGCGACTGGACCGGCGCATCTTCAACGGCTCCTGTTCGTTCCGTCTGAGGCCTCGCCGTCGTCCTCTGCCTTGCGGCCTTGGTTCGCTCGCCGTGCACGGTGCGTCGCCCTCTTGCGTTGTCAACATCGTCAACAACCGAGAGGAACAAGGAGATGACTGTACGTGGAGAGGATGACAGTAGGGACCCACCAACATCATGGCAGTACGCAAGCAAGTGCCTCTATAGTACAAGCCCAAAAATATGGTTCCTCCTAATGGTTGGACATCTGGGGCTCATGCCATCGTCAACGTAGTCAATAAACGAGAGAATTACACTACGAGCGGCTGACACCAGGGACCCAACAACTCGCACAGATTTTTTTATTGAGGAACAAGTAGTTTGTTTGAGACAGTGAGGAACAAGCAGTTGTTATTTATACTAGTTTTAGCGACGGATCAGGGTAACAACGGGGCTGTGAGGGGTCTATGGCCCGTCTAGCCAGGGTTTTATTTATATTTACCACATCATGAGCCCAGTTGTGTTTTTTTCTTGCTGAAAATGGCTAGCCAAGTTCTATTTTTTTTAAAGAAATACCCAAACAAGGCCTACTTGCTTTATCGGCCCTGCTGGGCTACAAATGTTTCAAGACGAGCAGAGTTTCATTCGGTTTGCCCAGAAATGGCCTGTACATTTTTAAAATACATCAAACCGGGAATTAGTTTCATTTTTTTTTCATTACAAGATCTTAAATTCCATTGATTTGTATGCGTGGACAATTATTTTGATTTTATATTTATATAAATTATTTTTCAAAATAGTTTGAATGTGAATCGATATTTCTGGATTAAAAATAGTTGACCACACCGAAATATGCAAAATTTCGTATACTTTTTAACCATGGCCACAATATGGGGTGTAATGCTAACAAAAACAAGATGGGCTCCAAAAAAATCTTAAGAATTAGCAAATGGGCTGTACATTATTAGAAATAATGGCAGATGGGATGTATGTTGTTTTCCATAGATTTGAGGCTGACTTGTGCGCCTACTACAGGTTGACGCGTATGCTTTCATAAAAAAAAGGTTGACGCACACGCAACGCCCTGTCAACTTAGTCAACACACGAGAGCAGTGACTGTTGGATATCCATCCAACGGCTGTCGTGCTTCTTCAATCTCTGCTCTTCATGCTCCAGCCGCTCAAACAAGCGCCGGCGGGACTGCCTGCTCCCTCCTCCCGCGGCCGGCTATGCTGCCGCGCAGGCCTCACGGCCCCACCGTACTCCCATCGCTGGCCTAGCCATCCCTCTACTCACCCACTCCGAAAAAATGTCCCCCCCCCCGCTGTCAGCTCAGACCCACCGGAAGTGCCTCCTTATTACGCACAAAAAAATGAATACTCCCCCGGCTAGCTGGGACCCACCTTGGTGGGAGGCTGTCTTGTGGGCCTACTAAGTTAACGGGGCCGAAGGGCTTTGACAACTTAGTCAATATGAACGATTCTAGCTCCAGTGACCGTACAATGTCCATCCAACGGCTGTAGTGCTTCTTCAACCTCTGGTCTTCTTGCTCCAGCCGCCCAAAGCAGCGCCAGTCGTGCCGCATGCTCCTGCCTCCCATGGCCGGCTGTGCTGCTGCGGAGGCCTCACCGCCCCCTACTATTCCCATCGCTGGCCAGGCCCTGCGGCGACGGCAGCCTCACATCGCAGCCGAACCAGTGAACCCTCGTACTCCTCTCCGCGCGGGCTTCCACTGCCGCGTCTTCCCCGGCTCCGCGTCGTCCCCGGCTCCGCGTCGTCCCCTTCCTAGGCCTCGTCGTCGTCCACCGCCATGGTGCTCTCCGCGCGGCGTGGTCAACGTGGTCAAGGAATGACTTCCATTGGAAGAGTATTGTACGTGGAGAGGCTGACAGCTGGGTCCACGGCCACATCCCAGTTTTTTTGTGATTTGCCAATTATGTCACTTTGTCAGGCCTATTGGGTTGCAAATCTTTCAAGATGAGGAGAGCTTTTCATTCGGCTGGCCGAGAAAATGGCCCATCAATAATGAGAAATGGGTTGTACATTTTTAAAACACATCAAACCGATAATTAGTTTCAAATATTTTTTTTTTCATTTCAAGATTTTAAATTACATTAATTTTTATGCATGGAGAATTTGTTGGATTTTATATTGATATACATTTATTTTTAAAATCAGTTTGAATGTGAGTCAAAATTTCGGGATTAAAAACAGTTCGGACCGCACCGAAATATGCGAAATTTCATATAATTTTTTAACCATGGCCACAATATGGGTTGTAATGCTAACAAAAAGAATATGGGCTCCAAAAAAACCTTAGTAATTAGCAAATGGGATTTAAATTATTATAAATAATGACAGATGGGTTGTATGTTGTTTTCCATAGATTTGAGGCTTTCCTAAAAAAAAGGTTGACGCACAAGTAGTGACAGCTGGATGTCCATCCAACGGCCGTCGTGCTTCTTCAATCTCTGCTCTTCCTGCTCCAGCCGCTCAATCATGCGCCGGCGGGCCTGCCTGCTCCCTCCTCCCCACGGCCGGCTGTGCTGCCGCGCAGGCCTCACCACCCCACCGTACTCCCATCACGGGCCTAGCCATCCCTCTACTCACCCACACCTGCTGTTATTCTCCGGCGACGGCAGACGAACCAGTAAACCCTCGTTTAGTCGTACTCCCCTCCGCATGGGAAACAACTGCTGAGTCTTCTCTGCCTCTGTGCCGTTCCCTTCCTAGGCCTCGCCGTCGTCCATCGCCCTGGTGCTCTTGGCGCGGCCTAGTCAACATGGTCAACGACCGACATGCATCTGAAGTGGACAGTATGTGGAGAGGCCGACAGCTGGGTCCACGACCACACGCAAGGAAATGCCTTCTTATTACACGCAAAATAATGATTCGTCTACCTGACATCAGGGACCCACCGAAATGGCCTCAGTATTTCACGAAAAAAACATTACCGCCGTTGACAGCTCGGACCCACCAGCTATATCTTCGCATGCAAGGAAGTGCCTCCTTATTACGCACAAAAAAATGAATACTCCCCCTGTTAGCTGGGACCCAGTATAGTGGCAGGATGATTTGTGGGCCTACTAAGTTGACGGGGATGGAGGGCTTTGTCAACTTAGTCAATATGCACGATTCTAGCTCAAGTGACCGTACGATGTCCATCCAATGGCCGTAGTGCTTCTTCAACCTCTGGTCTTCTTGCTCCAGCCGCCAAAACCAGCGCCGGCCATGCCTCGTGCTCCTGCCTCACGTGGCCGGCTGCCATGCGGCGGAGGCCTCACCGCCCCCTGATACTCTCACCGCTGGCCAGGCCATCCCTCTACTCACCCACACCCCCTGTTATTCTGCGCGACGGCAGCCTCGCACCGCAGCGAACCAGTGAACCCTCATACTCCTCTACGCGTGGGCATCCACTACCACGTCTTCCCCGGCTCCGCGTCATCCCCTTCCTAGGCCTCGCCATCGTCCACCGCCCTGGTGCTCTCGACGCGGCGTGGTCAACGTGGTCAAGGAACGACTTCCGTCGGACGTGGACTGTACGTGGAGAGGCTGACAGCTGGGTCCACGGCCGCAGCAAGGAAGTGCCTCCTTATTACGCACAAAATAATTATTCCTCCACCTAACAGTGGGGACCCACCAGACGGGCCACCATATTTCACAAAAAAAATGTTTCCCCCCTGACTACTAGGACCCACCAGCTACACCTTCGCACGCAAGGAAGTGCGACCGGGCAAAAAAAAGACGATTCGTCCCCCTGAATGCTGGGACCCACCAGCTACATCTTCGCATGCAAGGAAGTGCCTAATAGTCGGGACCCACCCGGTCGAAGCGTACGTAGCGTTGTCATTCTGGTCGCGAACATGTACGTACATACTGGTCGATGTAGAGGCGCGCACGTGTAGTAGTAGAGGAGCGCACGTAGCATGTACATGTACGTTCAATGGCGAGGGTGCAAGAAAGAAAATATGGCCACGTATGTACATACGGGTAGGGTCTCGAACGCCTACTCGCGCATACGTACATGGCTGGGTCAGAACAGAGAAACAATGTCGTCGTTGTTTTCATGGGGAGCCAACCGGCTGGGTCGGAACGAAATGTGTGGTCGTGTTCATCGGGAGGGCTTGGACGGAACAGGAGATGGAAACGAGGCCTGGCGTACCGCACAACGGAGGAAACGTCCTTGTGTTCAACCGGCCACGTTCGAAACGGGGTCCTGTTGATCGGGAGGGGCCTGGCGTACCACAAAACGGAGGAAACGGACCTCCTACGGTCGAAACGGGGGTCGTGTTGATCAGGAGGGGTGTGGCGTACCGCAAAACGGAGGAAACAGACCTCCTACGGTCGAAACTGGGGTCCTGTTGATCGGGAGGGGTGTGGTGTCCGCAAAACGGACAAAACGGACCTCCTACGGTCGAAACGGGGGTCCTATTGATCGGGAGGGGTGTGGCGTACCGCAAAACGGACGAAACGGACCTCCTACGGTCGAAACGGGGGTCCTGTTCAGCAGGAGGGGTATGGTGTACCACAAAACGGGACTCCACAGGATACTATTCATCTCCACCGTCGACCTCCTCCAGCCTCCACGGGCTCCTGTTCATCCAGCATCCACCGCGCGCTACTCCACCAGCTACTGTTCAACCACCCCTCCACGACACCCCTCCACCGTCTACTGTTCATCCAGCCCTCCACACCATGGGGTCCTGTTCAACCACCCCTCCACGGCCACCCCTCCACCGTCTACTGTTCATCCAGCCCTCCACACCACGGGTTCCTGTTCATCCATAGGCAACGTCACCGCTCACTGTTCATCCAACACCCCCCTGCAACGCTCACTGTTCATCCCAGAGGCAACATCGATCGGCTTCAGTTAGCAGCAGTAGCGAAGTAATCGCTTCATCGGGTTCAGTTAACAGCCATCGGTCGATTGCTCAGGTTCAATAACACGTAGCCTGCAGTGCAATCGCTCGGGTTCAGTTAGAGCCCAACACCTCGCTCGGCCTCAGTTAGAGCCAACGCCTCGCACACACACGCATACGTAAGAGAGAAACACGCATCGCTCCGCCCCCGACCTCCCACCGTAACCGGCAACTCCCCGAAATTTTCCTCCCTCTCGCTTCTACCATGGTTTTTTCCGTCATGGACGGCCCAAAGAATGTCATGCAGCTGCGTCTCCGGCCCGCCCAAGACAAAAAGCCCATTTTCTTTCATGATTTTTTGTCATAGAAGTAGGAGCCCACCACATCTATGATGATACCGGGTTTTGTCACAATTATCGTCATAGAAGTGTCATATGTATGACAGAATTTTTTTTCGTTCGGCCCAAAATGTCACGGATGTGTCTTTTTTTGTAGTGATACTTCGGATCTCCGAACTTTGGCCACAACAGAAAGGGCTTCCCAGCCATGATATCGCCGGCTTTACGAAGCTCTTCCTTCGCCGCTCTGATCTTGGAGCGAGTCTCCTTGGCTGCTTCCAAGGCCTTACTCAGGTCAGCCGCTTTCATTTGATTTTCCTTTTCAAGGAGCTCATAATGGTCGGCGGCATCCTTAAGCTCAACAGCCATATTGGCTATTTTTTCTTCGCTCTAGCGATGAGCAGACTGTTCGGATCTCAACTCCTCGGCCGCTTTTAGGGCAGCCGCATCGCTTCTCTTAGCTTGCTCCTTGGCTAGGGCAAGTTCCGCCCTAAGGGTTTCCACGGCAGCAGCTCCATCTGCAGTCACAGCGTATCATAGATACTAGCATCATGCTCGGCCTCAATATTTGCTGAGAAAGCCAAAAATTCTTACCCTGGGCCTCGTCAAGCCGCTTGTCCACAAGCGGAATGTCGGCATCTGCCACATCAAGTTATCGCTTTAGTTCGGCAAAATCAGCCTAGCATGTGCATAAAAGCTGTATGGTTATTTACCTGGGATTATGATCCTCTGTTTGCCACCTCTGGATGATAACCAGAGTCTCAGGGGCTACTATCTACACATAGCACACCTAGCATGTGCAGTACAATTGAAAATATACATAATATTTATATATACCTCAAAGCCTTTGAGCAGGCTCGTAAAAGCTTCATCCAGTCCACTTTTGGCGGACGCAATCCTTGCAAACACCATGCCCATTAAGGTAAGATGCACCTCTAGGATAGCCGCTTGCTCTAGAAGACCCATCAGTATGTCCGGCTGCGCGCCGGACACGCAGGGACTCTTCCTATCGCTCTCTTTGGGAACCAAACACTCCGGGCTTCGGGCGGCCGAAGTATTAACTTCTAGCCTATGCGGATCGGGAGAAATCCTCCGTGACGACACCTCGGGGTCGTCCGCCCCATGGGGCGGGGAGGCAAGGTGAGGCGTTTCGCTCTCCATCATCTCCGGAAGAAGATCCCCCGAAGATGAGCTCTGTTGAGAAGGGCTCCGAGCCGGACTACAAGAGATAAGTCTCGGTTATTGTACTTAGGGCTAAAACAGGGCATATTTACTAAAGTGCTTTCGATTCACTCACGGCTCGTTGGAGGGCTGGCCCTCTGGCGGGCACTGCACGGTAAGGAAGCCCTCCGGGGCAGGGCCCTCGGGAATGGCTTTTTCCTTTGTTTAGAAGCCTCCGCTTCCAATGTTTCGGAGGCAGCCCTTTTCTTCTCGTGAGGGTAGGGGATGTTAGTTTTGCCTCCCTGATTATCCTCCTTCTTGGAGACATCAATTCCTCCGGTCTGGATGTACAATGCGTGAAGCCCGCCTTCGGCTTCTCTATCCCTCTCCTCATCCTCTCCTGATGGTACCTAATATGGTGCGCGCTCAAGCATCCTGATCAATAAAGGATCCGGCGAGCCTTCGGGAAGAGGAGCCGAACACCTAATCCTCTCTGCTTTTCTTAGCCAATACTGTCCAAGGGTACCTTTCAGAATAAAGCTATGATAAACACAAAAAGGCATGTTCATTTGCGGAGTTACTTACTTGGGTATCCGGACGATTACAGTTCAGGCCCGCATCCTCGGTGGTGTCCGGACACTTTATTCGTGGTCCAAAGAACAACTTATACATCCCTTCGAGCGTCACCCTGAAGAAGTGCTGAATAGTTCGTGGTCCCGCTGGGTTGAACTCCCACATCCAGAGAGGTCGACGTTTGCACGGCAGGATCCGACGAACTAGCATTACTTGAATTATTTTGACGAGGCTGATACCCCTCTTAAGAAGATCCCGAATCCGGCTCTGCAATGTCGGTACATCATTAGCAGGCCCCCAGTCCAGTCCCTTGTTGACCCAGGATGCCAGTTGAGGCGGAGGGCCCGAGCAGAAGGCAGGGGCAGCCGCCCACTTTGTGCCTCGGGGAGCTGTGATATAGAACCACTCCCGTTGCCGTAAATCGAACACCTCTGGGAAGGAACCTTTGGGCCATGGGGTATCGATGCCTTTGCTTATTATAGCGCCTCCACACTCCGTGTGACGCCCGTCAATCATCTTCGGCATCACATTGAAGGTCTTGAGCCACAGGCCAAAGTGTGGGGTGAAGTGGAGAAAAGCTTCACACACGACGATAAACGACGAGATGTGAAGGATGGAATCCGGACCCAGATCATCGAAATCTAGCCCGTAAAAGAACATGAGCCCTCTGACAAAGGGATCCAGACTGAAACCTAGCCCTCGGAGGAAGTGGGAAACAAATACGATGCTCTCGTTGGGTTTGGGAGTGGGGATAACCTGCCCTTGAGCAGGCAGCCTATGCAGGATGTCAGCGGTCAGGTACCTGGCCTCCCTAAGCTTCTTGACGTCCTCCTCCGTGACAGAGGAGACCATCCACCGACCTTGAATGTTGGATCCGGACATGATTTAAGGTCCGAAGTGCTTGAGCCTAAGCCTTGGTTGTTGGAACTCGAGGTGAGGGAAGGGGAGGATCAAGCACGGGTGTGAAAAGATAAGACATTGGCCCCTTAATTAAAGGGGAGAATATCAAGCGTCCCCCGCGTGACCATTTGGAACTTGCCTAAAATCAAGGAGTCATATTAACAAATGCAGTTGGGTTACCCACGCCCGTATTGATGAGGATCCTGCAATAAGGGGACACGATCTCTGCTTTGACAAGACGTGTCAAGGAAACCGCCACACAATGTGCACAATAGCTGGTTGTGAAAAATGGTTCGAATAATGAACGGGCCGTGGCATGATGTCACTCTACCAAAAAGTTGTCAGCAGATTAGATTTGTGGAATACTATTCTCTCTACGGTGGTATGTGGAATTTGTTTTGCAGCCTCGGACACGATTCTCAGGTTCAAAATCTTCTATGGAGTATTCGGAGGAGGAACCCGCGTTGCAATGCCGAAGACAATCTACGCGCCGGACTCATCGTCATTGAAGCTTGGTTCAGGGGCTATTGAGGGAGTCCTGGATTAGGGGGTATCCGAACAGCCGGACTATATACTTTGGCCGGACTGTTGGACTACGAAGATACAAGATTGAAGACTTCATCCCGTGTCCGGATGGGACTCTCCTTTGCGTGGGAGACAAGCTTGGCGATTTGGATGTGTAGATCTCCTTCTTTGTAACCGACTCTGTGTAACCCTAGCCCCCTCCGGTGTCTATATAAACCGGAGGGTTTAGTCCATATGACAACAATAACCATAATCATAGGCTAGCTTCTAGGGTTTAGCCTCTACGATCTCATGGTAGATCAACTCTTGTAATACTCATATCATTGATACGTCTCCAACGTATCTATAATTTATGAAGCATTCATGCTATTTTATTATTTGTTTTGAATGATTACATGCTTTATTATACACTTTTATATTACTTTTGGGACTAACCTATTAACCGGAGGCCCAGCCCATACTGTTGTTTTATTGCCTGTTTCAGTATTTCGAAGAAAAGGAATATGAAACGGAGCCCAAACGGAATGAAACCTTCGGTGGCGTGATTTTTTGGAAGAATATCACCCAGAAGAGGGCGCCCCCCTACTGGGCGTGCCCCCCTGTCTTGTGGGCCCCTTGAGCACCTCCCGACCGACTTCTTTTGCCTATATAAGCCTACGTACCATAAAATCATCGAAAATCAAGATAGATCGGGAGTTCCACCGCCGCAAGCCTCTGTAGACACCAGAAAACTCTCGGGGGCCCTTCACGGCATCCTGCTGCAGGGGGGATCCTTCACTGGTGACCACCTTCATCATCCCAGTGTTATCCATGACGAGGAGGGAGTATTTCACCCTCGAGGCTGAGGGTATGTACCAGTAGCTATGTGTTTGATCTCTCTCTCTCTCTCATGTTATTTCTCGTGTTCTCTCTCGTGTTCCCTCTGTGGCACGATCTTTATGTATCCCGAGCTTTGCTATTGTAGTTGGATCTTATGATGTTTCTCCCCCTCTACTCTCTTGTGATGAATTGAGTTTTCCCTTTGAAGTTATCTTATCGGATTGAGTCTTTTATGAGAACATTTGATGTATGTCTTGCCGTGCTTATCTGTGGTGACAATGGGATATCATGTGCCACTTGATGTACGTTTTGGTGACCAACTTGCGGGTTCCGCCCATGAACCTATGCATAGGGGTTGGCACACATTCTTAACTCTCCGGTAGAAACTTTGGGGCACTCTGTGAAGTACTTTGTGTTGGTTGAATAGATGAATCTGAGATTGTGTGATGCATATCGTATAATCATGCCCATGGTTACTTTAGGTGACAATGGAGTATCTAGGTGACATTAGGGTTTTGGTTGATTTGTGTCTTAAGGTGTTATTCTAGTACAAACTCTTGAATAGATTGATCCGAAAGAATAACTTTCAGGTGGTTTCGTACCCTACCATAATCTCTTTGTTTGTTCTCCGCTATTAGTGTCTTTGGAGTGGCTCTTTGTTGCATGTTGAGGGATTGTTATATGACCTATCTATGTTATTATTGTTGAGAGAACTTGCACTAGTGAAAGTATGAACCCTATCCCTTGTTTCCTACCATTGCAATACCGTTTACGCTGACTTTTATCATTAGTTACCTTGCTGTTTTATAATTTCAGATTACAAAAACCTATATCTACTATCTATTTTGTACTTGTATCACCATCCCTTCGCTGAACTAGTGCACCTATACAATTTATCATTGTATTGGGTGTGTTGGGGACACAAGAGACACTTTGTTATTTGGTTGCAGGGTTGCTTGAGAGAGACCGTCTTCATCCTACGCCTCCTGCGGATTGATAAACCTTAGGTCATCCTCTTGAGGGAAATTTGCTACTGTCCTACAAACATGTGCACTTGCAGGCCCAACAACGTCTACAAGAAGAAGGTTGTGTAGTAGACATCAAGCTCTTTTCTGGCACCGTTGCCGAGGAGGCTAGGTAAACGGCACTCACACCCCGTCAACTAAGCTCTTTTCAAGCGCCGTTGACGGGGAGGTGAGTGCTTGAAGGTATATCTTTAGATCTTGCAATCGACTCTTTTATTTTCTTGTTTTATCACTAGTTTAGTTTATAAAAGAAAAACTACAAAAAATGGAGTTAAGTTTGTCTCATACGCTTCGTCTTTTTAATATCTTTTGTGAGTATGATGAAAAGGAAAATTGTGATCAAGTGCTAGAAGATGAACTATAGAAGGTTTGACACTAAATCTTTGAATGATAAGCATGATTGAAATGTTGTTAGTATGAATTCCTTGAATATCCATGATGCTAATGATATGCAAAGCCACAACCTTGGGAAAGCTATGTTTGATGAATGTGATATTTTTTGTCCCCCAAGTTTTTATGTGCAAATTTATTATGATGAAAGCATGCCTCCTATTTATGATGATTATATTGATGAAAGTGGGTTTGGAAGAGTGTCAACTTTAGGAAGTAGTGATCCCACTATTTTGGAGGATGTTGAATCTTATTGTGATGAATATGAAAGTGGATTTGGAAGAGTGTCAACTTTATTTAGTGATGATTCCACTATTTCAGAAGAGGTTTCAATTGATTATGAGAACAAAGTTGCTATATATGATGATTATTGTGATGACTTGTATGCTATTAGGAATAATGATAACCATGAAACTTGTCATCATGATTTTAGTTTTCCATTGGATTATGCCTCACATGATAATTATTTTGTTGAGTTTTCTCCCATTACTATTCATGAGAAGAAATTTGCTTGTGAGGAGAGCAATAATTTTTTTATGCTTGTAGATCATGAAAAGAATGCTTTAGGTGCTGGTTATATTGTTGAATTAAGTCATGATGCTACTGAAAATTATTATGAGGGAGGAACATATGCTTGTAGGAATTGCAATAATATCAAGTTTCCTCTCTATGTGTTAATTTTTTTGAAGCTATGCTTATTTTACCTCCCTATGCAAGTTGATTATTTTTTCCATAAGTTGTTTACTCACAAAATTCCTATGCGTAGGAAGTGGGTTAGACTTAAATGTGCTAGTCATATTCTTCATGATGCTCTCTTTATGTTTCAATTCTTATCTTTTACGTGAGCATCATTTCATCATGCCTAGCTAGGGGATTTAAACGATTGCGCTTGTTGGGAGGCAACCCAACTTTACTTTTGTTCCTTGCTTTTTGTTCCTGTTTAGTAATAAATAATTCATCTAGACTCTAGTTAGATGTGTTTTCATGTTTTAATTAGTGTTTGTGCCAAGTAGAACCTTTGGGAAGACTTGGGTGAAGTTTATGTGATCTTGCTGTAAAAAAACAGAAACTTTTGTGCTCATGAGATTAGCTGCCATTTTTTACTGGAGAGTGATTTTAGGTTGATTATTTTTTCATATGAGTAATAGAAAAATTCCTCAGGTCCAGAAATTTATGTCAGAATTGTTTGAGTTCCATAAGTATACGTTTGATACAGATTACTATAGACTGTTCTGTTTTTGACAGATTCTATTTTCATTGTGTTGTTTGCTTATTTTGATGCATCTATGGCTAGTATTAAGTGGTATGAACCATAGATAAGTTGGAATACAGTAGGTTTAACACCAATATGAATTTAGAATGAGTTAATTACAGTACCTAAGTGGTGGTTTTATTATCTTATTCTAACGGAGCTTACAAGTTTTGTCTTGAGTTTTGTGTGGTTGAAGTTTTCAAGTTTTGGGTAAAGATTCGATGGACTATGGAATAAGGAGTGGAAAGATACTAAGCTTGGGGATTCTCAAGGCACCCCAAGGTAATATTCAAGGACAACCAAGAGCCTAAGCTTGGGGATGCCCCAGAAGGCATCCCATCTTTCGTCTTCGTTCATCGGTAACTTTACTTGGAGCTATATTTTTATTCACCACATGATATGTGTTTTGCTTGGAGCATCATTTATTTTGTTAGTATTTGCTTGATGTTATTTAGAATAATATTTTGCATCTATAATTTCAATAAAAATGTCAAGGATAGCCTTTACCATGCTTATTTTTCTAGTATACATGTTGCTGTTTGAAAACAGAAAGTTTAACGCTGTTGCACAAATTCCCTAGAAAAGTAAGAGATTGGTGTAATGTTGAATCCTTTTGCATATTGAGCTCTGATAAATCTTCTACAGCGTAGTATTTTTCTTATAATTTTTGGAGTTAGGGAAGTATTGATACTCCTGCATTCTTTACAGACTGTACTGTTTTGGCAGATTGCTGTTATGGTTGCATTTTTGCATATGTTTGCTTGTTTAATGATTCTATTTTTGGATATGAGTATTAAATATGCAGCAACATTTAGTATTCAATGTTTAATAATAGTTTTAGTGATTTGTTACAGTAGAAAATGATATGGTTTTGCATTGGTTTATACTAACCTATCACGAGTTCTTGTTGAGTTTGTTGTGAATGAAGCTTTTGATAAAGAGAAACCATGATATGGGAGAATTAAGGAGACACAAAAGCTCAAGATTGGGGATGCCCAAGGCACCCCAAGATAATATTTCAAGAAGTCTCAAGCATCTAAGCTTGGGGATGCCCCGGTAGGCATCCCACCTTTCTTCTTCAACAACTATCGGTTAGTATCGGTTGAACCTAAGTTTTTGCTTCTTCACATGAGTTGCGCTATCCTTGCAATGTCATTTTATTTTGTTTTGATTGCTGTTTGAATACAATACCAAGATCTGAAATTCTTTAATGAGAGAGAGTCTTCACATAGTTACATAATTATTTAGCTACTCATTGATCTTCAGTTATATCTTTCTGGAGCAGTTTTTCATTTACTCGTGTGCTTCACTTATATCCTATGAGTAAATGGTTGAATGAGTTGAATGTCATAAATATGAAATTATATATGTCTCTTTTGCTTATCCCATGGGGAGTAATGACTTCACATCTAAGAAGTAGAGGTTGTAAATTTATTGACGGGTAGCAAGCATTGTATTTGTCATTTGAACAATTCATTAAAGAATATTGAAGGAAGAGAGATTTCACATATAAATATACTATCCTAGACATGTTTTATAATTGTGAGCACTCATTAAGTATGGCATGCTAAAGAGTTGATGTTGGACAAGGAAGACAACGTAATGGGTTCTGTTTTCTCGCATCTCAGTTAAAGTATATTGTCATGGATAATTCAGACATGTTGAGCTTGGCTTTCCCCCTCATGCTAACCAAAATTCCTAGCACCAAGTAGAGATACTACTTGTGCTTCCAAATATCCTTAACCCTAGTTTTCCATGAGAGTCCACCATATCTACCTATGGATTGAGTAAGATCCTTCAAGTAAGTTGTCATCGGTGCAAGCAATAAAAATTGCTCTCTAAATATGCATGACTTATAAGTGCGGAGAAAAGAAACTTTGTACGATCTTGTTGTGGAAGCAATAAAAGCGACGGACTGCATAATAAAGGTCCATATACGAGGGGCAATATAAAGTGATGTTCTTTCGCATTAAGATTTTGTGTATCCAACCCTAAAAGCGCATGACAACCTCTGCTTCCCTCCCGCGAAGGGCCTATCTTTTACTTTATGACTTTTACTTTATGCAAGAGTCAAGGTGATCTTCACCTTTCCCTTTTTCATTTTATCCTTGGCAAGCACTTTGGGTTGGGGTGATCCTGATATATATATCCAATTGGATGTACGTTAGCATGAACTATTATTGTTGACATCACCCAAAGGTGAATACGTTTGGAGGCAACATTTTAAGACCCCTATCTTTCTCTGTGTCTGATTGAAACTTCATAACCACAAGTATAGCGTGAGTGTTAGCAATTGTAGAAGACTATATGATAGTTGAGTATGTGAAGTTTGCTAAATCAAAGCTTTGACATAGACCCTTCCTGAAAATAGGATGAATTGCAATTGTTTGATGACTAAGAATGAAGTTTGCTAGTTTTCAAGAAAGTTTATGGTCTATGGTTTAACGTGTGAATAGCTTGTTACTTGATTATGAATAGTTTTATGAGATGAACTACTGTTATGACATATATTGATGCTAGTAAAGGTGATTGAAATTATCATTGATCAAACTTGTGCACCTCTAGCATTCACACTTCATAAATTATTTCTTTTATCATTTACCTACTCGAGGACGAGTAGGAATTAAGCTTGGGGATGCTGATACGTCTCCAACGTATCTATAATTTATGAAGCATTCATGCTATTTTATTATCTGTTTTGAATGATTACGAGCTTTATTATACACTTTTATATTACTTTTGGGACTAACCTATTAAATAGAGACCCAGCCCATAATGTTGTTTTATTGCCTGTTTCAGTATTTCGAAGAAAAGTAATATCAAACGGAGTCCAAACGGAATGAAACCTTCGGCAGCGTGATTTTTTGGAAGAATATCACCCAGTAGACTTGGAGTTCACGTCAGAAGAACCTCGAGAAGGCCAGGAGATAGGAGGGCGCCCCCCTACTGGGTGCGCCCCTTGTCTCGTGGGCCCCTCGAGCACCTCTCGACCGAATTCTTTTGCCTATATAAGCCTACGTATCCTAAAAACATCGAAAATCAAGATAGATCAGGAGTTTTGCTGCCGCAAACCTCTGTAGCCACCAGAAAACTCTCGGGAGCCCTTCCCGGCACCCTTCCGGAGGGGGATCCTTCACCGGTGGCAATCTTCATCATCCCGACGCTATCCATGACGAGGAGGGAGTAGTTCACCCTCGAGGCTGAGGGCATGTACCAGTAGCTATGTGTTTGATCTCTCTCTCTCATGTTCTCTCTCGTGTTCCCTCTATGGCACGATCTTGATGTATCCCGAGCTTTGCTATTATAGTTGGATCTTATGATGTTTCTCCCCCTCTACTCTCTTGTGATGAATTGAGTTTTCCCTTTGAAGTTATCTTATCGGATTGAGTCTTTTATGAGAACATTTGATGTATGTCTTGCCGTGCTTATCTGTGGTGACAATGGGATATCATGTGCCACTTGATGTATGTTTTGGTGACCAACTTGCGGGTTCCGCCCATGAACCTATGCATAGGGGTTGGCACACATTCTTGACTCTCCGGTAGAAACTTTGGGGCACTCTTTGAAGTACTTTGTGTTGGTTGAGTAGATGAATCTGAGATTGTGTGATGCATATCGTATAATCATGCCCATGGTTACTTTAGGTGACAATGGAGTATCTAGGTGACATTAGGGTTTTGGTTGATTTGTGTCTTAAGGTCTTATTCTAGTACAAACTCTTGAATAGATTGATCCGAAAGAATAACTTTGAGGTGGTTTCGTACCCTACCATAATCTCTTCATTTGTTCTCCGCTATTAGTGTCTTTGGAGTGGCTCTTTGTTGCATGTTGAGGGATTGTTATATGATCTATCTATGTTATTATTGTTGAGAGAACTTGCACTAGTGAAAGTATGAACCCTATGCCTTGTTTCCTACCATTGCAATGCTGTTTACGCTAACTTTTATCATTAGTTACCTTGCTGTTTTTATAATTTCAGATTACAAAAACCTATATCTACTATCTATTTTGCACTTGTATCACCATCTCTTCGCCGAACTAGTGCACCTATACAATTTACCACTGTATTGGGTGTGTTGGGGACACAAGAGACTCTTTGTTATTTGGTTGCAGGGTTGCTTGAGAGAGACCATCTTCATCCTACGCCTCCTACGGATTGATAAACCTTAGGTCATCCACTTGAGGGAAATTTGCTACTATCCTACAAACCTGTGCACTTGCAGGCCCAACAACATCTACAAGAAGAAGGTTGTGTAGTAGACATCAATCATCAAGATGAATCAAGAAGGAAGTAGGGTATTACCTCCATCGAGAGGGCCCAAACCTGGGTAAACATCGTGTCCCCAGCCTCATATTACCATTAGCCTTAGACGCACAGTTCGGGATCCCCTACCCGAGATCCGCCGGTTCTGACACCGACAACACCCGTATTCATGAGAATCCTGCAATAAGGGGACATGATGTCTGCTTCGACAAGACATGCCAATAAAACCGCCTCACAATATGTGCAGTGGTTGGTCGTGAAAACGGTTCGAATAATGACCGGGCTGTGGCGTGATGTCACTCTAGCAAAAAGTTGTCAGCAGATTAGATTTGTGGAATACTGTTCTCTCTACAATGGTATGTGGAATTTGTTTTGCAGAGTCGGACACGATTCTCGTGTACAAAATCTTCTATGGAGTATTCGGAGGAGGAACCAGCCTTGCAATGCCGAGGACAATCTACGCGCCGGACTCATCATCATTGAAGCTTGGTTTAGGGGCTACTCAGGGAGTCCTGGATTAGGGGGTATCCGGACAGCCGGACTATATACTTTGGCCGGACTGTTGGACTACGAAGATACAAGATTGAAGACTTCGTCCCGTGTCCGGATGGGACCCTCCTTTGCGTGGAAGGCAAGCTTGGCGATTTGGATGTGTAGATCTCCTTCTTTGTAACCGACTCTGTGTAACCCTAGCCACCCCGATGTCTATATAAACCGGAGGGTTTAGTCCGTAGGACAACAACAACCATAATCATAGGCTAGCTTATCGGGTTTAGCCTCTACGATCTCGTGGTACATCAACTCTTGTAATACTCATATCATCAAGATCAATCAAGCAAGAAGTAGGGTATTACCTCCATCGAGAGGGCCCAAACCTGGGTAAACATCGTGTCCCCAGCCTCCTATTACCATTAGCCTTAGACGCACAGTTCGGGACCCCCTACCCGAGATCCGCCGGTTTTGACACCGACAACACCCGTATTGATGAACATCCCACAATAAGGGGACACGATCTCTGCTTCGATAAGACGTGCCAATAAAACCGCCTCGCAATATGTGCAGTGGCTGGTCGTGAAGAACGGTTCGAATAATTACTGGGCCGTGGCGTGATGTCACTCTGCCAAAAAGTTGTCAGCAGATTAGATTTGTGGAATACTGTTCTCTCTACGGTGGTATGTGGAATTTGTTTTGCAGAGTCGGACACGATTCTCGTGTTCAAAATCTTCTATGGAGTATTCGAATGAGGAACCCGCCTTGCAATGCCGAAGACAATCTGCGCGCCGGACTTATCGTCATTGAAGCCTGGTTCAGGGTCTACTGAGGGAGTCCTGGGTTAGGGGGTATCCGGACAGCCGGACTATATACTTTGGCCGTAATTTTGGACAATGAAGATACAAGATTGAAGACTTCGTCCCGTGTCCGGATGGGACTCTCCTTTGCGTGGAAGGCAAGCTTGGCAATTCGGATATGTAGATCTCCTTCTCTGTAACTGACTCTGTGTAACCCTATCCCCCTCCAGTGTCTATATAAACTGGATGGTTTAGTCCGTAGGACAAGAACAACAATCATAATCATACACTACTAGGGAAAATCCTTGCAGTAGCGAGGGTTTTAGGCCTATCAGTAGCGTGGGCTCGAGAGCTATTGGTAAAACGCTACAGCTAAAGCTTAGCAGTAGCATGCCTCAACCCACGCTACTGTTAAATCGACTTAGTAGTAGCGATTTGCCAGAGGAGCGCTACTGGTAATTAGTAGTAGCGCTTCTCCCTGCCCGCGCTACTACTATTATTTTGTATTTTATTTCATGTTGTATTCATACACCTTTACACAAGTTTTCATACAACATGAATTTAGAGATTGTTTTTACATCATAATGAGTTATTACATCACAGGGTGAAAGAAACATGGACTAGTTTCAAGTGGATGTCCATCCACTTGAAACTAATATGTGGTTCTTTCACCCAATGATATAATAAATATCATTATCATCATCATATCATTAACAACTTATCATCATAATACATCATTGTCATATAACACCTCCTCAAGATCATCGCTTTCATCAATGACATCACATAGCAAATTGGTCACTAGTCGTTATCACAAGTACTCCTCATCATCAATTCTAACACATTGTACCACATAATAAACATATTGTACCTCATAGGACCTACTACATTCTCTTAGGACCTACTAAATTCTCTAAGGTAAAATAGCAAAAATCAAGATAGCCCCTGACTCTCCATTATGGAGAATGGAGATTATCCTGTCTCCAATTCTTGCCTTTCGCTTAATGTTACTTCCAAGAACCTCCTTGCGAATGTCCAAACATTTTTTCCATTCTTTGATGAGCATGTGTTCACCGGTTTTAGAAATCCGATATGCACAGGTGAGCTCCCTAGACTGACCTAGCAGTATGTTCAGAACTCTAAGGCGACCATTCAGATACGTCAAATGAGGCACACAATCCATCGGGGTTTTCTGTTGAAAAACATAGTAATAAGTTCATAGTTAGTAATGATGTACTAGTTTTAGAAGTATGCAAAAGACGCACGGATGTCGTAATAGTAAAAAATCTTACCAGGGTATCTCCATAGAAGTTACCGTGGTTCAACATGTGCACTAGTTGCACGTATTCACCATAATATTGAGGAGTTCGATAATAGGTATTGTAATTCTCAAGATAAGTACAATAAGCGATCAGATGACTTTTCTCCTTATAAGTTAATTCGGAGCCATCAGTGTAGTGGGTTTTGTCTACCATCTTCCGCACATTCTTTGAAGAATCAAAATAAGCTGTCAACGGAAATAAGCTATCCACTATTTTGAAATAAACAATATAAATTAGTTAATAACTATTTTTGAGAAACTCACATTGCGGTAGAATCAGAAGTGTATCAACAAGGACCCAAATGTCCATATTGTCTTGCTCAATGTTAGGATCATCAAGATCCATGGTGACAATCATACCCTCATAAAAACCATACATTTTGCAAAGTGCCTCCCAATTTTGGTAACCAAAATGGGTTATGCTCTGAGCATTGCACAGATTTACTTCAAAATCCATATCATGATGGGTCCTTAGGTGTATTTTCTTTGTTTCAAAATTTTCATGGTCTTCAAAACCCATCCTCTCCAAGACATAGCATCTTGCATGGCATGGGATAAGCTAGTCGAATTGTAAAAGATGAAAATTAGACGTTGAAATAGTTGAAGTCATGCTTAATTACGAAAAAACACTTGTTGTTGTTGCATACTGTTTCAA
This sequence comes from Triticum aestivum, assembly GCF_018294505.1. Lineage (NCBI taxonomy): Eukaryota > Viridiplantae > Streptophyta > Magnoliopsida > Poales > Poaceae > Triticum > Triticum aestivum. The sequence goes on along the minus strand of NC_057798.1, from coordinate 100,915,031 downwards.
CATCGAATGTCTCCTCGAGCTTAATGCTGAAGCACCGATCTTCATCCAGCTCAACGAACATGTTGCACATACTTCGATCGTTGTGGCACCAGCTGCACTCCCCCGGGAGACTGTCATCGTCCGAGTATGACATTTGGTACGTTCATAATTCAAAGATTAAACTTGTACATATTCTAGCACAAGTCATGCCAGAATTCACGGAAAAATCCGGCATGACCTTTGCTAAAAAAGGACATATCGAGCGCCTGAAATTTGTCGGAACGGAAATTAATCAACACTCCGGCAAACCATAGGCCACTCGGAGGTGTAACCTGAACATGACCAGCCACTTGGGCAACCACATATCCTATATGAGCAACACAAGATATACATGGAGATTTGGCAAGTCTCACCTTGAGGTCAGAGGGGGTTGGTGACGGGGACGACGGCGGGGATGATGGAGGGGCTCCTTGATTTCTGCAAAAGCAAAAGCCCTATAAGTTATCACTAATACATCCTGAATAATTACTTAAACTGAAAAAATAACAACAAATATGACATATTCAACTAGTTCTATTAATTCAACTAGTTCTTACTAAATATAAACTTACTATAAATGAAAAAAAACTAGTTCTTTCTAAAAATAAAGTAGTTCAACTAGTTATATTAATTTACTTACTAAACTAGTTCAACTAAAACTAAACTAGTTCAACTAGTTTATTAAATTACTTACTAAACTAGTTCAACTAAAACTAAACTAGTTCAACTAAAACTAAACTAGTTCAACTAAAACTAAACTAGTTCAACTACTAAAAAACATTATCTATGAACCCTAAATTAACATCTACTACTACTAAAAGACATCTAGTACTAACTAAGCAAACTGGGTGGGGGAGGGGTGGGGGGATTACAGAGAGGGGAGAGACAGTGGCGGGGAGGTGCACGGTGACGGAGAGGTAGGGGCGGTGAGGGCGGGCTCGGGATCGGGAGGCGGCGGTGCTGGGCGGGCTCGGGCGGTGGCGGCGAGGTCGACGGCGGCGGCGGTGAGGTCGAGGGTGGCGACAGTGAGGTCGAGAGCGGCGGCGAGCAGCGACGCTGAGGTTGAGGGCGGGCGGCGGCGGTGAGGGCAGGCTCGGGCGGCGGTGACAGAGGAGTAGGGGAAAGGGGGAATGGAGGACTTAGTAAATTTTGAGCCGGCGGGTGGTTAATTCAGAAGTAGCAGTAGCACGTTCCAGAAAGTGTGCTACAGCTAAGTTAGCTACAGCACGTTCTGGTATACACGCTACTGCTAATCCTTTCTCTTTTTCCCTTTTTCATTTACTTTTCTTCACATTTTATTTTTTTCCTTTCACCTTATTCTATTTCTTTCATTTTCAATTACCTTTCTATTTGCTTTCCATTTAATTTTATATCCTTTAGCAGTATCGAGTTTAGAAGAAAACGCGCTACTACAAAGGAAGTAGCGGTAGCGCGGTTCAATCTGGATCGCTACTACTATGTGTAGCCTATGGGCTAAGCCGTGGGAATTATAGTGGTAGAGCTTGTTTCTGAACATGCGCTACTGCTAAAGTTTGAGCTATAGCGTGCTTTGCATGAACGCGCTACTACAAATTAGCAATAGCGCCCTATTTTAGCTAGCGCTACTGCTATACCTATGTGTATAGGCTTTTCCCTAGTAGTGATAGGCTAGCTTCTAGGGTTTAGCCTCTACGATCTTGAGGTAGATCAACTCATGTAAGACTCATATCATCAAGATCAATCAAGCAGGAAGTAGGGTATTACCTCCATCGGGAGGGCCCGAACCTGGGTAAACATCGTGTCCCCAGCCTCCTGATGCCATTAGCCTTAGACGCACAGTTTGGGACCCCCTACCCGAGATCTGCCGGTTTTGACACCGATAGCTTGCTGTTACACAAGAAAGTACACATCTGATTTCTGCAGGGACTTCCTCAGTTCTTTGGCTTCTTGCCGCATCATAGCTGACTAATGCCTTTCAGCTTGTAGCTGACGCTGAAGAAGCCGAAGTGATTCAGCCAGCGAGTTCAAAGAGCTTGTGCCTATAGTACTGGCCAGTAACTCAAACACTACATCAATGCAGGACTGTAGGGTTTTCTCATTGTCTACAAGATCATTTTTATCACCTTTCTTGGAGACCAACAGGGTTGTCACACTATCTTGAACGTTATCTGCATTACTTTCTCTACCATTGCATAGTGGGGTGCTCTTTTCCAATATTCTGTTTGCATACTACAAGAGAAACAAGCAGACACATCACAGGTTTAGCTTGTAGTATAAGAAACTCATTTTGGTAAACCGGTTCAGCAGTAAGGTGGATAGGATAACAGCATGAAACAAACATATATCTATGTAATATGGTCAGTGTATTGTCTGTATCATTCTAGTTTATGTTGCCTAATCAAGATAGAGACACAGTTCAACTCATATATTTTTAAGGTACAGCAGCATAGACAAAATATAAGTGTGAGAAACTACACAGCATTGGCAACACTTGTAATGTGCATCACATGATAACATCACTGTTTATACAACTTAAACTGAAATCAACATAGCGCAAGAAGTTAGAACATCAGTCCAGTTAAAGAAATAGGTTTAAAACATACCTATTGCACCATTGGAGTTTCAATTGGATCCTTCAAATTCGGAATTAGTTGGTATGAGTAAATACATTGATGCAACAGCAAAGGAGTATGGATCATAGCTACGGAATCTGACCTAAGAACAGTTTCTCTTCCGCTTTAAATGTGGAGTTTGGATTTGCTGTGGTGGTCTTCGTGCTTTAGGCACTGCAGTAGCTTTACAAACTGCTCATGGGGGAACTCTGTGGTGGACGTGGTGCTTTGTCAACTAGAAGTGGGTTACTATCCGCTGGGGTTGCGGTTAGATGGGTTGTAGCTGGTTCTCTGCCCAACGGTGTAAGTGTGCAATCTGGATGAGTCTCGATTATGTGTGGTGGGGCTAGTTTGTGGGCCAATACAACCATGGTTCTATCTGCATCGATGGGTAGCACTGTCTTTTGTGAAGAACGGGTTTATCTCCCTTAGATACTGCCATCACCCCCTCCAATTCAAATGGCTGATAAACAAGAAAAGAAATTGAACGTACAGACATTGTATGATAGACAGATGTGGTAATTCACATATATGTTGTCTAACCAAACATAACAGCATGACATAATTTCACATATATGATGCCTAACTAAACAGGATAGCATGACACAGTTTCAGATATATGATGGATAACTGAATAGGATATAATGGCATAATTCAACATATGATGAGTATCTAAACAGGATGACATGACAAAACTATATGATGTCTTTCTAAAATAGTTACGGTTGGGATGAAATAATTCACATACATGTTGTCTAAGTATATAGGATGTCATGATATAATTGACATAATTGATTCATATACTAAGCAGCTGGCACTCGCATGCATGATCTCTACACTAAGCAGATGGAATTCAATATTGTGCATATGATGTCTAAACTAAGCAATGCAAGACACCATATGCATCATATGAGAAATATAAACATTGCAACTTAGAGCATACACCTCAGGTGGGATATAGGATTGGTCATCTGTCTCAGAATCCTCCGCTGAGGAGCTCCCTATAACCATCGAGACATATGCTTCAACAGGTACCATTGCCTACTCTGAAGACCTTGTTTTCACTCCAGATTTTTCCATAACCGGCTCAAATGGCTGATACACATGAAGAGTAGTTCAATATACATAGATTTTCGACAAATGGAATACGTAATGAAAAAAAGATGGCATGAGATAATTCACATATATGATGCCCGGCTACATGGCGGTGCAAAATTCACATATATAATAACTGGCTGAAAAACATGGCATTGCATAATTCACATATCTGATATAGAAAGCAAACATGAGGCATTCACACAAAGCATGTCTAATCTAAGCAGATGGCATGGGGATGCAAGACACCATATGCATGATATGGGCAATATAACCCTGCCAAGTTAGGGCATGTACCTCGTGGGGGGGATACGACTGGTGATCTGTCTCTGAATCCTCTTCTGAGGAGCTATCTGTAACCAGCAAGAAATCTGCATCAACAAGTAGCACCGACTGCTCAGAAGACCTTGTTTTCACTCCAGATTTTCCCAAATGGCTGATGCACAGGAAGAGTAGATGAATGTATAAACATTGTTGACAAATGGAATACATTATGGAAAAAAATATGGCACGATACAATTCACATATACGATGACTGGCTAAACAGGATGGCATTGCATGATTCACGTATATGATGCCTGGCTAAAGAAGATGGCATGGCATAATTCCCATATACTCGCTCCATTCCTAAGTATTTATCTTTTTAGAGATTTCAAATGGACTACCACATACGGATGTATATAGACATATTTTGGAGTGTAGATTCACTCATTTTGTTCTGTATGTAGTCACTTGTTGAAATCTCTAAAAAGACAAATATTCAGGAATGGTGGGAGTATGATATAGAAACCAAACAGGTGGCATTCACACAAAGCAAATCTAAACTAAGCCGATGACATATAAGATGTATAATGTAAGCAATGCGAGGCGCCATATGCATGATATGACCAACATCAGCATGCCAGGTTAGAGCAAACACCTTAGGTGGTAAACAGGTGTGGTCGGATCCTTCTGAATCCCCATCTGAACAGTTATCTTCCTCTGGAATACAATCTGGAAATGCAGGAGGGGGCACTTCGCCCACCATGGAGCGGCGTCTGCATGACATTATATTCCCAGGCAATGGCCTTCTCTTTTTCTCTGCATGTTTAGTACTATTGTGTACAATATCTGACATGCATAATAAAAAAATAGTTAGATTTTGTCAGGCCTAAAGGGTGCATGCAGAAATCAAGACTGATGGTAGCAAACGAGTGGATGGATCCAAAACTAATGATTGCAGGTAGATTATTGCTTTAGTTTCAAAAGATGGACAATTGATCATCTATTGTTTGTTGCCCACCCAACATGAGCCACATAGAAGACCCCAAATGAGCCAGATAGTAGACAGATACTATTTGTTGCTGCCTCGATATGAGACCCACGGGCATTTTAAAACTCAAGTTTGAACAATAATGTAGCAGGTAATAATAAACAATGTATAACGTAAGCAAACACGAAACATTGCGACCACTCTTCCGGAATTGTGTAGTCCTCAGGTTCATATGCTCAGTTGATGATGGTAATGCAGTTGGCTTGGGTGCCGGCAACTGGGAAGATGATCTGAGGTGGCAAAAGAAAGTCTGCAGGGGGGATCTCTGCTGCAGTGAACACTTCTGTCGATGGTGCACCTCAGGTGGGGTGGATGATGGAACGGCAGGAGCAGGACATAACACATAGAGTTTTCTTTGACGCCTGTCTGAAAATGAAGTAAACTGTAAGGGCTCCTTAGAATTGGAGGATTCTATAAACGCAGGGACAGGAAAAACACAGGAATAGAATAGGAATGCACGTGCAAAACAGAGCATTTGAAAACATAGGATTTCAGTCAACCTGGGTGTTTGGTTCACATGAATTGGAAGAACACATGAATGGAGAAAAGTGGTCAAATTAAAGTCAAACCACGTGAAAATGAAAAAATAAGAATCTTATTATGCTAGTAATGCAATTAGTTCTATTCTTCATGCATATTAATTTGAAAAGGACATCCAAGTGAATATTAAAATTCCTACATTTTTTCTTCGAAAGAGACACCAAAGGAAAAAATTCCTCTAGTTTTGCTTTGCTCCACTCCTTCTAACTAAATGCACGAATAGTAGTTCCATAGCAAAGGATCCCTGAGGGATCGACATGAATGCAGAGTAACAAAGTGATGCGACGAGTGTACAACCGTTTTGGCATGGCCTTGTGGACCTCAGCATCATTGGGTTGGACGTGGAGGATGGTGATGCTGGTGTGACTGTCGGAGGTGGGGAGGAAGATCCGAGGCCTCTAGAAACGGCGACGAGGGTACTGCTCCGCTGTGATGGACGGTTCCGTCATGGGAGCAGCTCCGGTGAGGTGTACGGCCACGAGGCTGAAGCAGGACAAGATAGACAATGTTATTCTGAAGTGGGACTCTAATATTATCTGCAATAGATGATGTAAAATACATCACCAAAAAGTGCTAGATGTAAAATGCATCAGCCGCACCACGGCTGCTCCGACAGATGCTATAAGTACTGTTCACTCTGAACTTAACTGAAGAAACTGAACTTTACAATCGAAACTGAATTTTACTGTCAAAACCAATTGAATTAGTAGCATAGCATTGCAATAGATGTTTAGGGCGTTCAAGCACTAGTAGCAGAGAAGCAGTGATCTAAATTAGCAGACGCTCGAGCAGGGATCGCACTAGTAGAGAGCAAGTTGTGCACTAGCACCGTGAGTGAGTGCTAAAGCAGCAACTCCTGTAGCTTCCGGAGGTCGTGCCGTAGCAGCAGCAGCGTGAGCGACAGCAAGAACAAAGCAGCAACACGAACGAAAGCAAGAGCAGGGTAGCAGCGCGACCGACATCAAGAAGAGAGCCGCAGCGCGAGCAAGAGCCAGAGCAGCTGCAGCTAGTGCCAATGTGGAACTCGCCGCCGAGTAAGCAACGACATGGCGGAGATACGTCGTGGATGAGGTGGCCGGCGACGACGCCGTCGATGGAGACCCGCCATGGCTGCTCGGTATCGAGCACCGGCAGCCCCGTGAGATTGAATAAAAGATAAAGTGCAGCGGTGAGTGCAGAACCTCCTTGGTGGCACTGAGTTGGCCTCGGCTTCATCAGAGGAATTGGTAAGGGTGCTCCGGTTCCGGTGGGGCAGGTCAACATGGCGCTGTGGGGATTGAGGTGGTGCGATAGACGAGGCAAACGTTGGGGCAACTCCTTGGAGGTGCACGACGGGGCGGCTGATCCGGCGGGACGACGAGATCGACGACGGATCCTCATCCGGTGCGGTGGATGAGGGACGGCGAGCTGTTGCGGTGGACGACGTAGTCGGGGAAGAGTCTCCGGCTGGGCGGCGGCCGGGAGGCCGACGGAGGAGCCTAGTGTTTCACGGGTTTTGGCGGCCTAGTGTTTCAAGGGAAGGGAGGGGGAAGCCAAGTAGGGACGCGCTTGTCCGAAATGTAGGGTAAGTTACCAGCATACCCCCACCGGTTTTTACACCGTGATGTGGAGCTTCATTTTCGGCTGAGGGGTAGAAGGGGGAATTTCGCGTGTCTGGGCTGCGGGACTGATTTCGGATCAGGAGGGAGTTTTTGCGCACGTCGAAATTTCGGGATAACAAGGCGCGGCACGGGTTGAAGAGGCGGGAGTTTCAAAGCAGGTGAGACAAAAGATACTCGAGCTTGAAAACTTCAGGATAACAAGGTGCGGATTCCTTGTTCGGCAGAAAAAACTTAACGTGCAAAAAAAATCATACAAGACACAAGAGATTCATGTTCCCTTTTACTATATTTCTATAGATGCCATTGAAAAAACTACAAGAAAAAACTAAAAAAATCAGGAGAACAAGATTACCCTATACAGTACCAAATCGATCCGCACTTCCCTCAACAACAACAAAAAACAAATCAATTCCCACCAAAAGAAAGAGTAATGTCCCTTTTTATATGATTACAAATGCCAAGATCTTGAATTTCAATTTTTGAATCCACGTTATGTTGAATTCGAATATATCGTTAGGTGACCTTGCGGTTTATAATTGATGTAGTCGTACATTTTAATCTTCCTTCATATATAAACATTTTACTCCACCATGTGAACATATATATTGTCGTCTACCATATGGACTAAATTTTAATCAATTTTCCTTATTTGAATATGATTGTTGTTAAGTTTTGCAATAAATTAAATATTATATTGATAACAAAAAACATGCATATAGCAGTAATCATATTTCACTATGCACTACATGTACCATACGATCTCCAATTCAAATATTTGTATCCATTTTATGTTGAATTCAAATCATAGTCCATTGGTCTAGGTATCGAGATGTTCGGGATAATCTAAACCCTGTTTTCATATGTATAATTTTTCGCTGAAGTGGGACAAGTTTTGGTATAAGCTTCTTGCAGAACCGAAGATTCTATCAACAAGCCTCATGGTTCCGAGAGGGAATGTGTCACCTTTGTGTGCGAAACGATATTCGCTGCCTCCCCCTTGATTTTCTTTACGGAGGCAACATAGAACTATACGAGTGCCCTGTTCAATTTTGGAATTATTTCGGGTTCATTTGGCCTTTCTATACATTAATTGAGTTTCTGGACTTTTAATGTGCATAATCCAAATTTGAACTTCAGGCACATGCTCCGGTGCAACAAAGTTGGTTGAAAAATCACATGTGTGTCCTTGGTTGAGTTTCTAGGTCCCATGGAAGAAATGAGAATCAAATTCAGACATCTGGGCATCGTGACTCAGCCGAGCACATCGAGACACATAGATTTTAAATTCATGTAAATCCAAAACTCGCCTGGAAATCATGAAACTTGGCATGGTTTCATGTCATGGCACTAACATGTCGTGGTTAAAAATTGGGCCGATTTGGAACAAGTTTTGGTATAAGCTTCTTGCAAACCGAAGCTTCTCTCAAGAAAGCTCGTGCTTCTAAGAGGGAATGTGCCACCTTTGAGTGCGAAACGATATACACTGCCCCCACCCCTTGAGATTCTTTACAAAGGCAACATAGAACTACTTGAGTGCCCTGTTAAATTTTAAAATTATTCCGGGTTCATTTGTCGTTTTTATACATTAATTGAGTTTCTGGTCATTTAATGTGCATAAGTCAAATTTGAACTACAAGCACATGTTCTCATGCACCAAAGTTGGTTAAAAAAATCACATATGTGTCCTCTTGTGAATTTCTAGCTCCCATGCAAGAAATGAGAATAAAATCCAAACATCTGGGCATCGTGGCTCAGCCGAGAACATTTAGAAACTTGGTTTTAAAATTCTTGTAAATCCAAAACACGTCTGAAAATCATGAAAGTTCACATGGTGTCACGTCGTGGTACTACCATGTTGTGGTAAAAAAAATTGGCCAAATAGGAACAGATTTTGGAATAAGCTTCTTGCAAACCGAAGCTTCTCTCAAGAAGGCTCATGGTTCTGAGAGGGAACGTGCCACCTTTGAGTGCGAAACGATATACGTGCACGCCTTGAGTTTATTTACAAAGGCAACATAGAACTACATGAGTGCCCTGTTAAGTTCTGGAATTATTCCGGGTTTGTTTGGCCTTTTTTATAAATTAATTGAGTTTCTGGTCATCTAATGTGCATAATTCAATTTTGAACTACAAGCACATGCTCACGTGCACCAAAGTTGGTTGAAAAATCACATCTATGTCCTCGGGTGAATTTCTAGGTCCCATGCAAGAAATGGGAATAAAATTCAAACATCTGGGCAACGTGGCTCGGTCAAGAACATTGAGAACTTGGTTTTAAAATCATGAAACTTGGCATGGTGTAATGTCATGGTAGTACCATGCTGTGGTAAAAAAAATTTGTCCAAATAGGAACAAATTTTGGTATAAGCTTCTTGCAAACCGGAGCTTCTATCAAGAAGGCTCGTGGTTCTGAGAGGGAACGTGTCACGTTTGTGTGCATAATTCAAATTTGAAATACAAGCACATGCTCCAGTGCATCAAAGTTGGTTGAAAAATCACATGTGTGTCCTCGGGTAAATTTATAGGTTCCATGCAAGAAACGAGAATGAAATTCAAAATTCTGGGTGTCGTGGCTGGGCTAGAAACACTGAGAAACTTAGTTTTTTAATTCCTGTAAATCCAAAACACGCATGAAAATAATGAAACTTGGCTTGGTGCCATGACATGGCACCAACATGCTGCGGTAATTTTGAAGTCCGATTTGCGAAGGCGCACACATTAACAATCAACAAAGTCATTTTGGAACAAGTGTCGTCACGTTACAATTGGAAACACAAGTATTATTGAAACCGTGTGCGTTCTATTTACTACCATTTACGTGCCGCCACGCGTCCCCTTTTTTTATTATCTAGGAGGCGCCGTGCATGGTAGCTATTTGAGTACGAGAGGCATGCGATCAGACCCCTGCGCGTGCTTATCGGGAGAAGAGCCCTTTGACCTCCATCTGTCGTCCACCTCTCTCCCAAGGTCTCCATTAATGGTGCCCGAGCCTCTGTTTAATGGCGTGGGTATGTCTCACTCGACAGAGATTTAAGAGAGAAAAACGAAAATCTGAAAGCACGGATCTTGATGTAAGATCCGACAGACCTATATAGCATCTACTGCGAATTATAGCAACACTGATGAATATATAAGGACGACGATAGTGGATAATAATTGTCTTACATAATTAGGAAGATAATTAAAAAATCCACATGCGGCTACGCCCGAAATACACAAGGGCAAAAGAAGAAGGAAGACAAGGATCTGGCTCCCTGTTCTCTACTTTCTTGATGCGTTGCTGCAGGCCACGGTAACTAGTCTCCGCGGCGAGCGGCGATGAGCTCTTTTGTGTCCTCAAGACACTGCTTGAGAGCATCCACGGGTTCCTCCACCAGCCTTTGGCGCTCGATGCGGAGCAAGTCATTCTCGTCCATAAGTTTCTTGACAATGACGCCGATCCACTTCAACAAGGCACTGGTCTCCTCCTGCTGGTCTGCTCTTTGGACGATCTTCACCCTCAGCAGTTGGCGCTCGGCCCGGAGCCTCTCATTGCCCTCCCTTAGTTGCCGGACGGCGCCAGTAGCATGTCCAAATGAGGCTTTCATGTCGTCCTGCAACCTCGCCCAGCCGGATATCTGATCCATCTGGCTATGGACGATCGCAAGCATGCGCCTGTAACAGTCGTCGCCTGCCTGTGAGACATTTTCCCAGGCCGACGCAGCGCGGCAGGACATCTCTGTTGCATTCGCAGCACGGTGGGACATCTCTGCTGCTTCCACGGCGCGACCGGACCAGTCTGCTGATCGACGTCGCGGCGGGACCTCCGTGCTGCTTCGGCGGCACGGCAGGACCTCTGTGCTTCTACTTCCGCGCGGCGGGACATGTCGACTGCTTTCGCAGCGAGGCGGGACATCTTTCGAGCTTCCGCTTCCATGCTCGCCTCTCCCTGGTGGTAATATCTCGACCCAGAACTCATGCTGGCCATGGCAGACGGAAGGCAAGGATGCTGAATGACTTGTCTGTTTTTGTGGATGAGGAGTTGAGGAGGGATGTGCAGTCATCTTGGCATAGTATTATTTATAACCGAGTACTAATACGCTCCTAAGTGGGAAACCGTTTAGGTTGTGATCGGTCTGAATAGGTTTGCAATTCAATATAGCGTGGTCGTAGTAGTAATTTGGAATGTGACGAGATGCAAGATCAAAATTTATTGACGGTTCTAGTTTTGAAGTGCAGCACTATTCCCGGATGGCGTAACATGGGCACATGTTCTCGGTCGTGGTGTAGCATATGCCATGGTAGTTCTTTTTCTAATGTTGTGTACGTGCAATAACTGGCACCGTCGTATACATATCTTATGGTTAATGGGGCATTCGACAGGAATAGCCTCGTGGCGAGCTATAGGCTAGTATTTTTTTCACACGCATTAAACCTATCTCTCGCGACTTCTCGCACGCACCATCGTGCCAACCACATACACTTGTACTCCGAGTTTAGTACGTTATACAAGAAGAGAAGAGATGCACGCACGCACTCGTCCTCTCACACATGCATATGTTTTTTTCTCGAAAAGGAGGATGATGACCCCCGCCCTCTGCATCTAGGAGGTCACACACGCATCTGTACCTACAAATTGTAGTGTTCTCAACCATCCGATTGGCTCTATCATAGGATTCACATTGCTCCTTGGCCTTCAGATTGAGAAGCTTAAAACGCGGAGGCTAAGCTGGAGGCACGATGTTTTGGTTAATGTGCGGGCCGCACACGACACCAACACGACACGAGCTTCGTCTGCCTGGTGCACAGTCCAGTGTGTTGTCCAACACAACCAGGCCCTGCTTGGTATCTACGCCTCGACTTATGCGCATAGAAATTAGGGTCGGAGGGAGTACTACTAGTAGTAGTACTACTTTGATGTGTTGCGTCAACTCGCACAGGTTTGAAACACTTCGTGAACAAACAAGCATATACTCCCTCTATTCCAAAATACTCCCTCCGTCCGAAAATACTTGTCATCAAAATGGACAAAAAGGGATGTATCTAGAAATTAAATATATTTAGATACATCCCCTTTTATTCATTTGGATGACAAGTATTTCTAGACGGAGGAGTACTACTCTACTTGACTTCCATTTGTCCAAAAATGGTTGTACCTATATACTTAAACATGTCTATATACATCTATATTTTGACAAATGGAAGGCATGCATTGTGGAACATAGGGAGTGCTTGTCATCAAAATGGATAAAAAAGGACGTATCTAGAACTAAAATAGGTCTACATACATCTCCTTTTATCCATTTTGATGACAAGTAGTACTTCTTACCCAAAGGAACTATATATCCAACAAACACAAAATATTCGTTCGACTGTTGGAAATTACTGATCTAATGTCGAAGTAATTGCTGCATCGCCACCAAAACCCACCATTTCTTAAGCTAAAGTAGACTGAGTTAATCCCTATATTAGCATATTACTAAGTAAACAGAAGGCATTGTTGGAACATTTAGGAGGTGAGCTTGTCAATCTGAATGTGGAGGGACACCAGCTTAGCCCCGGCCAGCAGCTTGGGTGGAACTGTGAAGAAGGTCAGCTCCTACACGGCGATATCACCGGGATCCTTGCTGCTTTTCACCTCCATTTCCACCTTGATAGTGTCGGTCGTGCCTTTGGGCTCCCCCGGCGGGCCATTCACCCACAACTTGGCCACATAGTGCGGCAGTGGGGACGCTCCCGCTCTGATGCAGACGACCGACACGGCGACAGGCGCGCCGATGTCGAGCACGCCGCTGACCAAGAAAAACGTGCGGCCATCCTCCTCCGCGAATAGCAAGAGCCGTGGTTCCGAAAGTGGCACTTGCAGCTAGAGCACCTTGCCGTACTGGATCCTATGCACGGGCATGGGATGCGCCGTGCTGATGTGGTGGTAGAGCATCGACGGCAGACCTTCGTAGACGCAGACAGGCATGGGGCATTTGCAGGGTGCGAGCGGACACACGCTCTGGTGATAGGTGAGCTTGTGGTAAGTGACGTATAGCCCACAGCCTTCGTGCGGGCACTCCACCCTCCCGAAAAAAGGACGGCGTCCACCGCCGTGTTCCGCACGTCGAAGCCACCACCACGCTCGCACTTCTGGCACTGCCGCTGGTTCCCGGGATGCTCGACGCGGTAGTCCACGCAGGCCAGGTGCCCTCCCTTGCATTGCAGAAATCAATCGAACATCACATCAATCAAGAAACCTGCACCTTTCTTGATCAGTGGAACGGATGAGGTGTATTCGAACCTCATACACTGGAGGCGTGATACGTCCATTTTGCATCATGCTTTTATATCAATATTTATTGCATTATGGGTTGTTATTACACATTATATCTCAATTCTTATGGGTATTATCTCTTATTTTACAAGGTTTACCATGAAGAGGGGGAATGCCGGCAGCTGGAATTTGGGCTGGAAAAGGAGCGAACATTGGAAACCTATTCTGCACTGCTCCAAAAATCCTGAAACTCCACGAAACTTATTTTTGGAATTAATAAGAATTATTGAGCGGAAGAAAAACCTCAGGGGGCCCACACCCTGGCCAGGAGGATGGGGGGCGCGCCCACCCCTACTGGGTGCGCCCCTGTCTCCTAGGCCCCCTGGTGGCCCTCCGGTGTCCATGTTCTGCTATATGAAGGCTTTTACCCTGGAAAAAGTCGTGGGCAAGCTTACGGGATGAAACTCCGCTGCCACGAGGCGGAACCTTGGCGGAACCAATCTAGAGCTCCGGCAGAGCTGTTCTGCCGGGGACACTTCCCTCCGGGAGTGAGAAAACATCACCATGGTCATCACCAATGATCGTCCCTTCAGGAGAGGGTCAATCTGCATCAACATCTCCACCAGCACCATATCCTCTCAAAACCCTAGTTCATCTCTTGAATCCAATCTTGTATCCAAACCACAAATTGGTACCTGTGGGTTGCTAGTAGTGTTGATTACTCCTTGTAGTTAATGCTAATTGGTTTACTTGGTGGAAGATCATATGTTCAAATCTTTAATGCATATTATTACTCCTCTGATTATGAACATGAATATGCTTTTTGAGTAGTTACGTTTGTTCCTGAGGACATGGGTGAAGTCTTGCTATTAGTAGTCATGTGAATTTGGTATTCGTTCGATATTTTGATGAGATGTATGTTGTCTTTCCTCTAGTGTTTTTATGTGAACGTCGACTACATGACACTTCACCATTATTTGGGCCTAGAGGAAGGCATTGGGAAGTAATAAGTAGATGATGGGTTGCTAGAGTGACAGAAGCTTAAACCCTAGTTTATGCGTTTCTTCGTAAGGGGCTGATTTGGATCCATATGTCTAATATTGTGGTTAGGTTTACCTTAATACTTCTTTTGTAGTTGCGGATGCTTGTAATAGGGGTTAATCATAAGTGGCATGCTTGTCCAAGTAAGGGTAGTACCCAAGCACCGGTCCACCCACATATCAAATTATCAAAGTACCGAACGCGAATCATATGAGCGTGATGAAAACTAGCTTGACGATAATTCCCATGTGTCCTCGGGAGCTCTTTTCTCATTATAAGAAATTGTCCAAGCTTATCCTTTGCTACAAAAAGGATTCGGCCACTTTGCTGCATTTTATTTACTATCATTGTGTGTTACCCGTTACAATTTATCTTATGACAAAACTATCTGTGACCTACAATTTCAGTGCTTGCACAGAAAACCTTATTGAAAACCACTTATCATTTCCTTCTGCTCCTCGTTGGGTTCGACACTCTTAGTTATTGAAAGGACTACGATAGATCCCCTAAACTTGTGGGTCATCAAGACTCTTTTCTGGCGCCGTTGCCGGGGAGTGTAGCGCTTTTGGTGAGTGGAACTTGGTAAGGAAACATTTATATAGTGTGCTGAAATTTTCTATTACTTGTCACTATGGAAACTAATTCTTTGAGGGGCTTTTTCGGAGTATCTTCACCCCGACAAGAAGAGCAAAGAGTTGCTCCTCAACCTACTGAACTTATTGAAAATATTTACTTTGAGATTCCTTTGGGTATGATAGAGAAACTGCTAGCTAATCCATTTGCAGGAGATGGAACATTGCATCCCGATTTACACCTTATCTTTGTGGATGAAGTTTGTGGATTATTTAAGCTTGCAGGTATTCCCGATGATGTTGTCAAAAGGAAGGTCTTCCCTTTATCTTTGAAGGGAGATGCATTGACATGATATAGGCTATGTGATGATACGGGGTCTTGGAATTATAAACGATTGATGTTAGAATTTCACCAGAAGTTCTATCCTATGCATCTTGTTCATCGTGATCGTAATTACATATATAATTTCTGGCCTCGCGAAGGATAAAGCATCGCTCAAGCTTGGGGGAGGCTTAAGTCAACTTTATATACATGCCCCAATCATGAGCTCTCCAGAGAAATGATTATTCAAAAATTTTATGCTTGTCTTTCTCTCAATGATCGCAACATGCTCGATACTTCCTGTGTTGGTTCTTATATGCTGAAGACTATTGAATTCAAATGGGACTTATTGGAAAGAATTAAACGCAACTCTGAAGATTGGGGTTCCGACGATGGTAAGGAGTCAGGTATGGCACCTAAGTTTCATTGTGTTAAATCTTTTATGGATACCAATGCTTTTCGTGGATTTAGCGCTAAATATGGACTTGACTCTGAGATTGTAGCTTCTTTTTGTGAATCTTTTTCTACTCACGCTGATCTCCCTAAGGAGAAGTGGTTTAAATATAATCCTCCCATTGAAGTAAAAGTAGTTGCACCTATTACAGTTGAAGAAAAGACGGTCACTTATAGTGATCCTATTGTTCCTACTACTTATGTTAAGAAACCTCCTTTTCCTATTGTGATAAAGGATCATGCTAAAACTTCGACTGTTGTTCATAAGAGTAATACTAGGACTTATACACCTCCTGAGGAAATCAAAGTTGAACCTAGTATTGCTATGGTTAAAGATCTCTTGGATGATGATTTAGATGGGCATGTTATTTATTTCGGTGGTGAGACTGCTAATATTGTTAGACCAGATACTAAGATACATAGACCTGTGGTAGGCATGCTTGTTGTTTGTTTTAAAATAGGAGATCGTTGTTATCATGGCTTATGTCATATGGGTGCTAGTGCTAGTGCAATACCCTATGACTTATATAAAGAAATTATGCATGACATTGCACCTGTTGAATTGGAAGGTATTGATGTTACTATCGAACTTGACAATAGAGATACTATTTCACCAATTGGGATTGTTAGAGATGTTGAAGTTTGTGTGGGAAGGTTAAATACCCTGCTGATTTTCTTGTTCTTAGTTCTCCATAAGATGACTTTTGTCCCATTATTTTGTAGACCCTTCTTGAATACTGTTAATGCTAAGATTCACTGTGAAAAGGATACTGTCACAATCGGCTTAGAGGGTATGTCTCATGAGTTTAATTTTGCTAAGTTTCGTAGACAACCTCGTGATAGAGAATCACCTAGTAAGGATGAGATTATTGGTCTTGCTTCTATTTCCATGCCTCCTACTGATCCGTTAGAACAATATTTGCTTGACCATGAAAATGATATGTTTATGAAGGAAATAAGGGAAATAGATAAAGTGTTCCTTCAACAGGAACCTATTCTCAAACATAAACTTCCCGTTGAAATTCTAGGGGATCCCCCTCCACCCAAGGGTGATCCCGTGTTTGAACTCAAACCATTACCTGATAATCTTAAGTATGCTTATATTGATGAAAAGAAAATATATCCTATTATTATTAGTGCTAACCTTTCAGAGCAAGAAGAAGATAGATTATTGAACACTCTGAAGAAGCACCGCGCTGCTATTGGATATACTCTAGATGATCTTAAGGGCATTAGTCCCACGTTATGCCAACACAAAATTAATTTGGAGGAAGGTGCCAAACCAGTTAGAGATCCTCAACGACGACTGAATCCCAAGATGAAAGAAGTGGTAAGAAAGGAGATACTAAAGCTCCTTGAGGCAGGTATAATTTATCCCGTTGCTGATAGTGATTGGGTAAGCCTTGTCCATTGTGTTCCTAAAAAGGGAGGTATTACTGTCGTTCCTAATGATAAAGATGAATTGATCATGCAAAGAATTATTACAGGTTATAGGATGGTATTGATTTCCGTATATTAAATAAAGCTACTAAGAAAGATCATTACCCTTTACCTTTTATTGATCAAATGCTAGAAAGACTATCCAAACACACACATTTCTGCTTTCTAGATGGTTATTCTGGTTTCTCTCAAATACCTGTGTCAGCGGGGGATCAATCAAAAACTACTTTTACTTGCCCTTTCGGTACTTTTGGTTATAGATGTATGCCTTTTGGTTTATGTAATGCACCTGCTACCTTTCAAAGATGTATGATGGCTATATTCTCTGACTTTTGTGAAAAGATTAGTGAGATATTCATGGATGACTGCTCCGTTTATGGATCCTCTTTTAATGATTGCTTGAGCAACCTTGATCGAGGTTTGCAGAGATGTGAAGACACTAGTCTCGTCTTGAATTGGGAAAAGTGCCACTTTATGGTTAATGAAGGCATTGTCTTGAGGCATAATATTTCCGAGAGCGGTATTGAAGTTGATAAAGCTAAAGTTGATGCTATTGAAAAGATGCCATGTCCCAAGGACATAAAGGGTATAATAAGTTTCCTTGGTCATGCCGGTTTTTATAGGAGGTTCATTAAGGACTTTTCTAAAATCTCTAGGCCTCTGACTAATTTATTGCAAAAAGATATTCCTTTTGTCTTTTTTTTTCGAAACTGTCACTGGGGGGAAAGGCTCCCCACCTGAATATATTTCAAAAAGGAAGAGAGAGTTTACAGACTAGAGAAGGCGAGAGGAAAATAAGTCCCACCATAGGCCGGCATGGGACTTGTCCTCAGCCTTTCGAAGGCGGTGAGACCAAAGCGTGAGATCCGCAATGATTCCCTTAATTACATCATTGGGCGAGACATCAACCTGGCGAAAGGTTTTTTCCTTTCCGCGTCCCAAATTTTCCATATGATGAGAATAAGAATGAAGGGCCAAACCAACCCTGGGAGCCCCGCATGGGCCGGTGGCGACCACAAAGCTGCAAAAGGAGAGGTGCATGGGAGGAACCCAATGGCGTCCCAGATGCTGCGCGAGGCAGGGCAGTGGAAGAACAAGTGGGATCAGTCTTCCGGCGCAGATGCACATCTAGCACATGAGGAGGAGTCGATGATGGTCTTCCAATGAAGATTAGCCCTAGTGTTGAGCCGGTCGAGGTAGAATAGCCAACCAAAGACCCGCACCCGGCTTCGCACACGCGAGTCCCAGATGCAAGCCAGAGTGGGGTCGGCGAGTTGTGTAGCAAGGGCCACGTAGGCCCCCTTGGTGGTGAAGGGGGCACCATTAAGCAAGGTCCTGACGTCGGGAGCACCTATGAGACACACCTCCTGCAATAGACATCTCAAAGAAACAAGTTCATTGGAAGCAGTTAAGGTTAGCCGGCTACGCAAGCCCAGTTCAATCCCATCCATCATGATCCTATCTTCAAACACCTAAATGCTCTCCGAGAGATTTCACACGTTGCTATTGGAGATGGCTCCGCCACCTTTTTCTGGCTAGATTGATGGGTTCTTCCTGAACCTCTTTGTGTTGTTTTCCCTGCCCTCTTCTCTCACCACACCAATCCAAATTCCTTTTGTCTTTGATGATGATTATGTAGAAGCATTTGAAATACTTAAGAAAGCTTTGATCACTGCACCTATTGTTCAGCCACCTGATTGGAATTTACCTTTTGAAATTATGTGTGATGCTAGTGATTATGTTGTAGGTGTTGTTCTAGGGCAAAGAGTTGATAATAAATTGAATGTTATCCAGTATGCTAGTAAGACTCTTGATACTTCCCAGAGAAATTATGCTACTACTGAAAAAGAGTTCTTAGCAGTTGTGTTTGCATGTGATAAGTTTAGACCTTATATTGTTGATTCCAAAGTTACTATTCACACTGATCATGCTGCTATTAAATATCTTATGGAAAAGAAAGATGCTAAGCCTAGACTCATTAGATGGGTTCTCTTGCTCCAAGAATTTGATTTGCGTATTATTGATAGAAAGGGAGCTGAGAACCCCGTTGCAGAAAACTTGTCTAGGTTAGAGAATGTTCTTGATGACCCACTCCCTATTGATGATAGTTTTCCTGATGAACAATTAGCAGTCGTTAATGCTTCTCGTACTGCTCCTTGGTATGCTGATTATGCTAATTACATTGTTGCTAAATTTATACCTCCTAGTTTCACATACCAGCAAAAGAAAAAGTTCTTTTATGATTTAAGACATTACTTCTGGGATGACCCACATCTTTATAAAGAAGGAGTAGATGGTGTTATTAGACGTTATGTACCTGAGCATGAACAGGAACAGATCCTACGCAAGTGTCACTCTGAATCCTATGGAGGACACCACGCTGGAGATAGAACTGCACATAAGGTACTGCAATCCGGTTTTTATTGGCCTACTCTCTTCAAAGATGCTCGTAAGTTTGTCTTATCTTGTGATGAATGTCAAAGAATTGGTAACATTAGTAGACATCAAGAAATGCTTATGAATTATTCTCTTGTTATTGAACTGTTTGATGTTTGGGGCTTTGATTATATGGGACCTTTTCCTACCTCTAATGGTTATACACATATTTTAGTTGTTGTTGATTACGTTACTAAGTGGGTAGAAGCTATTCCAACTAGTAGTGCTGATCATAACACTTCTATTAAAATTCTTAAAGAAGTTATTTTTCCAAGGTTTGGAGTCCCTAGATATCTTATGACTGATGGTGGTTCACATTTTATTCATGGTGCTTTCCGTAAGATGCTTGCTAAGTATGATGTTAATCATAGAATCGCATCTCCTTATCACCCGTAGTCTAGTGGTCAAGTAGAGTTGAGCAATAGAGAGCTCAAATTAATTTTGCAAAAGACTGTGAATAGATCTAGAAAGAATTGGTCCAAAAAACTTGATGATGCATTATGGGCCTATAGAACTGCATACAGAAATCCTATGGGTATGTCTCCGTATAAGATGGTTTATGGACAGGCATGTCATTTACCTCTAGAACTTGAACATAAAGCATATTGGACTATCAAAGAGCCCAACTATGACTTCAAACTTGCCGGTGAGAAGAGGTTATTTGATATTAGCTCACTTGATGAATGGAAAACCCAAGCCTATGAGAATGCCAAGCTATTTAAAGAAAAAGTCAAACGCTGGCATGACAAAAGGATACAAAAGCGTGAGTTTAATGTAGGTGATTATGTGTTATTATTCAACTCTCATTTAAGTTTTTTTGCAGGAAAACTTCTCTCTAAATGGGAAGGTCCTTAGGTTATCGAGGAGGTCTATTGTTCGGGTGCCATAAAAATCAACAACCTCGAAGGCACAAGTGCTAGGGTGGTGAACGGTCAAAGAATTAAACATTATATCTCAGGTAATCCTATCAGTGTAGAAACTAATATTATTGAAACCGTAACCGCGGAGGAATACATAAGGGACACTTTCCAGAACGTTCCAGACCCAGAAAAGGAATAGGTATGTGGTACGGTAAGTAATCCGACTCCAAAACAATTCTAATGGCAATTTTTATCAGTTTTGAAATACTTAAGAATTTTAGGAAGAAAGAAGTAGTACGGGAAGGACACGAGGCCTCCACTAGGGTGGAGGGCACGCCCACCCTTCCTGGGCGCGCCCCCCTGTCTCGTGGCCACTTCGTGTGCCTCCCGGACTCTGTTTTCTTGCACGTTAGGTATTTTGGTCGGTAAAAATTCATTATATAAACTCCCGAAGGTTTTGACCACCGTATCATGCAATTATCCTTTGTTTTCGTTTCGAGATGCTTTCTGTTACAGATCTAGAGCATCATGGCGTCTCCAAGCGCTCTCAAGGACAAGTTTTTCGAGAGGGTTATCAACCCCTATGTCGCAGAGGTGCTGCAACACCCTCAAACCATTGAGATGTGTGAGGGGGTGCTGCACATCTATGATGTGGAGGGACCAAGGCGTACCAGAAGCGTGGAGACAAAGCTCAAAGCCGTGGAGCAGCAAGTCTTCAAGTGCCAAGGGATGGTGGATCATGGACTCAACGCCAACCAAATGATGATCACGGAGTTCACCAACAACCACAAGATAGATGCCAAAGTCATTGGGGAATCCATCTTCAACCTTCAAGAGAAAATCAAGCACCTCCAAGCCCAGATCTATGACCTGCAAAACCAAAACTGTGAGTATGAATATAGATTCAAGAGGATGAGTTTGGCTGCAGATTTAAGGACCCCGGAGACTCGATCATCCTTCTATGATGGTGAGCCTATGCCTTGGAAGATGGACGACAAGCCTACATCATCAACAACTCCTACTTCACCACCTCCGAGGACATAATCACCTGCGTATGGGCACCCCCCTTGGCAACTACCAAGCTTGGGGGAGGTGCCCCGGTATCGTATCACCATCACACTCTTATCTTTACCGTTTTATTTAGTTCGATCATTTTAGTAGTATCTTGATCTAGTAGATTTAAGTTTTGATATCAAGTAGTTTTGAGTTTTGCTTTGTGATCTCTTTATGTAATCGAGTCCGTGAGCTATCTATAATAAAGATTAGTGTTGAGTCAAAGGCTTTGCTATGTTGCTATGATCTTGAGAAAGTAGAAAGAATGAAAGAGATCATATTGATCTTATGGATAGTAATGACTTCACACATAGAAAGTATGAGGCATAAAAGTTGTTGAGAGTTGATAAACGTAGTTTTGGTCATCATTGCAATTAATAGGAAGTAATAAGGGAGAGGTTTCACATACAAATATATTATATTGGACATCTTTTACGATTGTGAAGCACTCATTAAGTATGACATGCTAAAAGAGTTGACATTGGACAAGGAAGACAACGTAATGGTTTATGTTTTCTCACATCTCAATTAAAGTATATTGTCATTGACCTTCCTAACATGTTGAGCTTGCCTTTCCCCCTCATGCTAGCCAAATTCCTTGCACCAAGTAGAGATACTAATGTGCTTCCAAATATCCTTCAACCCAGTTTTGCCATGAGAGTCCACCATACCCACCTATGAATTGAGTAAGATCCTTCAAGTAGGTTCTCATGTTGCAGGCAATAAAAATTGCTATCTAAATATGTATGACTTATTAGTGCAGAGAAAATAAGCTTTATACGATCTTGTTGTGGAAGCAATAAAAGCAACGGACTGCATAATAAAGGTTCACATACAAGTGGCAATATAAAGTGACGTTCTTTTGCATTAAGATTTCTTGCATCCAACCCTAAAAGTAGATGACAACCTCTGCTTCCCTCTACGAAGGGCCTATCTTTTACTTTGTGCTGTTTTTACTTTTTGCTTCAGTTAAGGTGATCTTCACCTTTTCCTTTTTTTCATTTTATCCTTTGGCAAGCTCCTCATGTTTGAAAGATCATGATATATATATCCAATTGGGTGTAATTTAGCATGGACTATTATTGTTGACATCACCTAAAGGTGGATACATTGGGAGGCAACATGATAAGCCCCTATCTTTCTCAGTGTCCGGCTCAAACTCGGTAACCACAAGTATTGTTAGAGTGTTAGCAATTGTAGAAGACTACATGATAGTTGAGTATGTCGACTTGCAGAAAAGCTCTATTCTTGACTCTTTCTGATGTTATGATAAATTGCAATTGCTTCAGTGACTGAGATTATAGTTTGTTAGCTTCCAGTGAAGTTTCTGAACCATACTTGACATTGCGAATTGATTGTTACTTGAGCATAAGAAGTCATATGACAAAATCTATTTATGTTGCTGTTATAAGAATGATCATGATGCCCTCATGTCCATATTTTATTTTTAATGACACCTCTATCTCTAAACATGTGGACCTATTTTTCGATATCGGCTTCCGCTTGAGGACAAGCGAGATCTAAGCTTGGGGGAGTTGATACGTCCATTTTGCATCATGCTTTTATATCAATATTTATTGCATTATGGGCTGTTATTACACATTATATCTCAATATTTATGGCTATTCTCTCTTATTTTACAAGGTTTACCATGAAGAGGGGGAATGTCGGCAGTTGGAATTTTGGATGGAAAAGGAGCAAACATTCGAAACCTATTCTGCACTGCTCCAGAAATCCTGAAACTCCATGAAACTTATTTTTGGAATTAATAAGAATTATTGAGCGGAAGAAACACCTCAGGGGGCCCACACCCTGGCCAGGAGGGTGGGGGAGAGCCCACCCCTACTCCTAGTCCCCCTGGTGGCCCTCCAGTATCCATCTTCTGCTATATGAAGGCTTTTACCCTGGAAAAATCGTGGGCAAGCTTAGGGGACGAAACTCCGCCTTCGCGAGGCGGAACCTTGGCAGAACCAATCTAGAGCTCCGGCAGAGCTGTTCTGCCGGGGACACTTCCCTCTGGGAGGGGGAAATCATCACCATCGTCATCACCAATGATCCTCCCATCGGGAGAGGGTCAATCTCCATCAACATCTTCACCAGCACCATCTCCTCTCAAAACCCTAGTTCATCTCTTGTATCCAATCTTGTATCCAAACCACAAATTGGTACCTGTGGGTTGCTAGTAGTGTTGATTACTCCTTGTAGTTAATGCTAATTGGTTTACTTGGTGGAAGATCATATGTTCCGATCCTTAATGCATATTATTACTCCTCTGATTATGAACATGAATATGCTTTGTGAGTAGTTACGTTTGTTCCTAAGGACATGGGTGAAGTCTTGCTATTAGTAGTCATGTGAATTTGGTATTCGTTCGATATTTTGATGAGATGTATGTTGTCTTTCCTCTAGTGGTGTCATGTGAACGTCGACTACATGACACTTAACCATTATTTGGGCCTAGAGGAAGGCATTGGGAAGTAATAAGTAGAAGATGGGTTGCTAGAGTGACAGAAGCTTAAACCCTACTTTATGTGTTGCTTAGTAAGGGGCCAATTTGGATCCACATGTCTAATGTTGTGGTTAGGTTTACCTTAATACTTCTTTTGTAGTTGCGGATGCTTGCAATAGGGGTTAATCATAAGTGGGATGCTCGTCCAAGTAAGGGTAGTACCCAAGCACCGGTCCACCCACATATCAAATTATCAAAGTACCGAACGCGAATCATATGAGCGTGATGAAAACTAGCTTGACGATAATTCCCATGTTTCCTCGGGAGATCTTTTCTCATTATAAGAAATTGTCCAGGCTTATCCTTTGCTACAAAAGGGATTGGGCCACCTTGCTGCATTTTATTTACTTTCATTGCTTGTTACCCATTACAATTTATCTTATCACAAAACTATCTTTTACCTACAATTTCAGTGCATGCAGTGAAAACCTTACTGAAAACCGCTTATCATTTCCTTATGCTCCTCGTTGGGTTTGAAACTCTTACTTATCGAAAGGACTACGATAGATCCCCTACACTTGTGGGTCATCAAGGCGTCAAGGGGCGGAGGCACAAGGAGCAGTGCAGCATGGTGAGGTCCATCGAGACCTTAGAGAGTCACAGCATGCATGCAAGGTGCATTAAATCAACACAACCAAGTATCAAAAGGAGAGTCACAACATGCATGCATGCGTGGTAATTAATGCATCGGTAAATGCAAATTATTGAAATATATCGAGTGCAGTGCTTTGATGTGTCGCGTCAACTCATACATCAATGAGAAGTTTGATTATCCCCTCCCTCGCGGACTTAACTACACCTGCCTTTGGCTATATCACATGTTGGCCACTCACCTATCGGGCCCACCTGTCATACACGCAAAGGCAGGAGCGTCCCTCCCTCGCCCATGAGTGTGGTGGCTGGCAAGACTAGGAGAAGCTTTCTCTACACACTCTCCCTCCCGCACGCGGTGGACATGCATCAGTTCAATCGGTGTCAGATGGCCCGAAGCGTACTGTAG
This sequence comes from Triticum aestivum, assembly GCF_018294505.1. Lineage (NCBI taxonomy): Eukaryota > Viridiplantae > Streptophyta > Magnoliopsida > Poales > Poaceae > Triticum > Triticum aestivum. Next base: position 100,889,950 of record NC_057798.1, on the reverse strand, counting down.
TACTCCTCCAGTGCAGTAGTACTCCATCATTGTTCGACTTCCCAAAGAGGCGAAGAGCCAAGCACAACCCGGACGCTTGTGTGGAAGTTTCATGTGCAGAGTATTCTAGGATAGCATGTACCGTGCCTGTAAGCTTAGAATAGTTGGGGTCGGCTCCATGCTATGTGGCCATCTCGAAGTTTTTAAAAAGAAATTAAAATAGTCTTCTGGCCCTACCTGTCATCCTGGTGATTGTAGTTTGCATGCTCATCTGGTCAGGGATCCCCATCTGGTCAAGACAGGAATATATATTTTAATTTGTGGTGGGTAAATGTTAGAGGTTGCAGCAAATATATTGTACACTGCGGGTCTTTCGGCCAAGTTTAGAGGCAAGCATGTGGGGCTAGTGCTATGATGTGTCGCGTCAACTCGTACAACGAGGAGAAGCTTGATTTTACTACTACACGCCTTCTCCCTCGCCAATGCACGCGGTTGCTCGCAAACGAGGATAGGCTTTTGCTTATAGTACTACAACAAGCTATCCCTCCCGCTCGCAGTGGACGGACATGCAGCAGTGGATTCGACACTGTAGAAGTAGTAGTAGTAACATCATTGTTCGTCTTCTCGAAGAGGCGAAGATCCAAGCGCAACCCGAACGTGGCAGTTGCGAACATTGGAGCACGCATATAGCCAGGCTCTTGCATGAGACAAAATTGCTATGTGAGCCCACTATTGTACTAGTACGTACTACTACTTGCTAGTATAGCCCTGTAAACCAGAAAGGAGTATTTGCCTTTTTAGAGATTTGAACAAGTGACTAGACTACACCGAGACGGAGCACAAATGGAGCAAAATATTGAGTGTACTAACTAGTCTCTTTTTGACACGCATTTACGCTTTTTTGATACAGTACAGACGCAAGCGCTCATATACACGCGCATACACTCACCCCTATGAACGCACACACGCACACCCTACCCCTATGAGCACCTTCGAAAGACTAAGCCGACACTATCATCTTGAAATTTACGATGTCACCATAGGAACCTCGTCGTCGACGGGAACGTCTCCTGCCATGCGATAGACGGGAGTGGCAGTCGCCTCCATAGGTGCTTGAATGCCAAGGAGGGAGAGGGTAGCGGTTCCCGAGACATTGAACGGTGAATGATGCATCCTCAATTACATGTAGAGGGAACTAATTGGAGAAGAAGAATAGAGCCAGCACGATGTGAATGCAACAGAGTTTGGACTCTCATATAAAGGCGCCCCACCACTCCAATCCATCTACTCCTAAGTCTCTACGCAACACTGTTCACTCCAATCCAAGACCAAGTGACCAGAAGCCACAAGCACCTATGGAGGCGATGGACGCGAGCGGCAATCGGCTATGCCAAATCAGCCAAGGAGTCAGCCTACGGCCCCGCACCGAGCAGCGTTTCCAGATGGTGCTGGCGACCGCCGGCATCATAGCCCTTGCCGATGCCGGCTTCGCCCCTCACATGGATGACATGATGGTCAACTCCATCCGCAAGTTCACCGTCATCAAGAAGCGCGCGGACGACCTTGCTGTACTGCTCCAGCCCGCGTGCCGAGGCTCCTCATTGCCTACCACCCTCATCGGCCTCCATGGTGACGAACTCTTCCAAGCCCTGGTGGCCCTGCAGGTGCCGGAGGTCGCAACAAAGAATGCGCACCTCGAGGCCGCGCTTGCCGCACAGCGCCTCGCCATGCAAGAAACCGTCGACCTGCACATCCACATCGACGAGAAAATCGTCTACATATGCCACTACAAGGCAAGCGAGGACAGAAAGACGTTGGCCTTCTACCAGCGGCTGGGATCTTTGGACGCCATTGTTTAGAAGCACGTCAACCTGGCCACGAAAGTCGTTGCTACTTAGGCGCCGTTCAGTGGGCTGGCGCCCTGAGTCGAGGAGGTGGATGTCGTCGAGGGATGCATCTCTTCTTATTGCCTCCTGTAACCAGCACTGCATCGCCTCGTGGCCTTAATGTTTTATTAGCATAGTACTCCCTCCGTTCCCAAATATAAGTCTTTCTAAAGATTCCAGCAAGTGACTTCTACATACGGAGCAAAATGAGTGAATCTACACTCTCAACTATGTCTACATACATCTGTATGTTGTATTCCATTTGAAATAGTATCTAAAAATGCTTATATTTGGGAACGGAGGGAGTATATGGCATTTTTATTCCAGTCATAGCGTTTTCACTGTGAGGTGCGGCCGTAGTTGAGCAAATCCACCCCGCCCACCGGACGTCGGCCGAGTTTAGAATTACTCCCTCCGTTCCTAAATATAAGTCTTTGTAGAGATTCCACTAGATGGACTACATACGAAGCAAAATGAATGAATCTAAACATAAAATGCATCTATATACATTCGTATGTCGTTTACAGCGAAATCTCTACAAAGACTTACATTTAGGAACGGAGGGAGTAGAAGAGAGAAACAAGGGAGGAGAGCTAGTTGTAGCACGGACGCTGTTGTCAGATGGGATCCGTGTTGATAGAATAGGAGTACTGAGCACTCGTACCTCTTTTTTTAGGGAGAAAATAGTCGTATGTCTAGAACCACTAGATGGGTGCGTGCGACCTATAGTTGTCATAACTTTAGGTCTCCTTTTCGAACCGCAGCTAGGCTTCACAATACATATTTTTTCACGCATTTATCCTCCTATATGTACTCCTAGGCTATTTCCACGTGCTCCCTTTCGGCGTCATGTGGGACATAGAGCATCTAGGTCGTAGTGCATGCACGACTTGGAGCATATGCCGGGGTACTTTACATCTCAGACCTCATGAATTACATGCAAACCCCCCGCAGAAGAAAAAATAAATAAATGAATTACTACATGAAACTGGATTATTTTTGTACAAACCGGAGCACGTTCATTAAATTTTGGACATGACACATTTATAAAAAATGACCAGACCTAAACCAGTCTAAGGGCCTCATTGATTTTTCCCGCAAAAAGAAGGGCCTCTTTGATTCACAGGATACTGAAAACACATGAATGGGGAAAGTATGATGGCGATGAACCGAGACGAGGAGAACTCTAACACCGTTAGAGGTTAGAGTTATATTCTAACCGTGAACTAACCCTGAACTAACTCTATACCAAAGAGGTGTATGGATGGCAGGGTTAGATTGACAATAAATGCTCTTTCTCAATCATTTGACTACTTTGGACCCTATTTCCTACCGGATTTGGTGTTGCCGGCTCTTGTGTGGCCTCCTCCCGCTAACAATTGACATAAACGAACCATCTTTACAAATCAAGCATGCAAAACATGATAATTTTTACTTTGTCCATACAAATGAGTTATCCCACTTAAACATACAAGTCGTCAATAAAGCTTCGCAAAAAAACACTCCATGAAACAAAGCATGAGCTAACTCATCACAGAAGTCATTCAAGATAGGGAGGGAGCCCGGAGCCCCTCACGCACCGAGGGAGGAGCTCGTCATCGTCGCTCTGGAGGAAGGCCCTGTAGAGCCCAAGCCCCGGGAATCCCTCTGACGTCGGCCCTTGCGAGTTGAGGTCGACACCGGCATGGGTAGCAGGGCCACTTGCCACCGACTGGGAACTTAATCTTTTGGCCTCTAGAAATAATGCAAGCCCAAAACTAAAATACCTAGAAAGGTGAACTGAATCTTTGGGCCTCTAGAAATAATGCAAGCCTGAAACTAAAATACCTAGAAAGGTGAACTGAATCTTTGGGCCTCTAGAAATAATGCAAACCTGAAACTGAAATACCTAGAAAGGTGAACTTAATCTTTAGGCCTCTAGAAAGATATATTACCTCCTCAAGCAGCATCAAACAATTCCATGCGTGCACCACAAATCTATACCAAGTTTGATCAGGATCTACTTTTCCAAATCAGAATTAGCACTATAGCGAGCAAGATCAATGATATGGCTGTGAGACAGAGAAGGAACCGACAAATTCACCCCTCTCGCGACCTCCCTGGTAGATGCGCTGCCGCCGTGCACGATAGGTGAAGGGGGAGCGGAGCGACCTTCGAAGGCCGGAGGGAGAGGGCAGCCAGAGTAGGGCGGTGGAGGCCGGAAGGAGAAGGTGGCCGGAGGAGAGAGAGGGCAAGCGGCGCTTGGGCGGGCGGCCCTATGGGGAACAAAGATGAGTCGTGCGAGAGGAGGGGGGGAGTGATCTGGTGCGGGCGGTTGAGATTTTTTTATTTCTCTTTAGTGGGCCCGAGGATAACTAACCCAATTAGAACCTCTCCACCGTGCTAGTTTTTTTAGTTGGGTTAGAGCAAACTAGCTCAAACTAACCCCTCCTGTTACGATAATTTGAGGCTATTTCAACCCAAACAAGCCCTAACTTAGGGATCCAAACAAATAGGAGTACTACTGTACATGCTATAGTGTGGACCGTAGCACATTGTTTTTATGGCCATATCACCACATTGTTTTCTACTGCTGGTTCACTAGGCTACCGTGGTTCGCACTGCTGGTTCACTGGGCTGCCGTGGTTCGCACTCCTCCGATATGAGTAGTAGTAGTAGTATATACCGCATCATTCTTTGCTCCTTCTTACTATTACTACGTACATCGCCGACATGTGGGAGAGCCAGCATCCGGGTCGACGTGTCATGCACCAGATTAGAGTGCGGAACGGAAGGGGGGCATCACCCCAGTCGTAGCGCCAGTAATTCATGACTACAATGAGTAGTCATATCACAAGTCTTTCCAGCACTAACGCGTCATAAAATTGCACAGCCCGAAGTTTTCAGCAGTAAGTTTGAGAATCCGCCACTCGCTCACCCTCCTCGCCTCTCCGTCAAACCGCCTACCCGAAAACTGCCGCACGTACTGCCCGGGAAAAGCCCCGCCCTCAACTTTTAACTACGTGAAAATAGTTCAAGCTTGTTCGTTCTATATAAATACTTACTGTATGTTTATTCACCCATGGGGTTGTTCAATGAATGGAGGGTCGGGGAGCACTACTAGTAGTAAGTAGGAGTCGTACAGTAGTCACCTTAAATAGAGAGTTTCTTTTCTTTAATGCCACGTAGATAAATTGAAACGCTTGTTGTGGAGAGAAAAATATAATCACTCCACTATATATGTACGGAGGGGCCCGAGCGCTTGCTTTACTAGGGTTGCTCTCTTCATTCTCTCATCCTCTCCATATCTAAACAAGACAGCGGTAGCGACATTTTCTCTCTGCTCACCACTGGTCACAGATTCGGCCGGATCCATTCGGCCGGTGTGTGTAGAGGACTAAAAGGTGCATCGTTCACGCAGTCATCACCGCCGAGGGAGGAAACCCACAGCTGCTAGCGGGGTCAGATCCTCTGCTTGTGTCATTCTCTCTGACACATCGCCGGCTCGGGAGGTCCTCCGACCCTTCTTCCTCCCTGCCATATTGTGCGCAGATCGGACCTGCCGCCGCCTACATCCCGACGAACCTCAGGTACAAGTTCTTCGAAAGCGGCCTTGCTCTACTGCCCCAGCTCCCAACGTGTTTGCATGTGCATCTTTTTCTACTTCCATCAGCTCTTCCAAATCCACCTAAATTTTTAGTATTATTAGAGGTAATAAAGCTACTTCATGCATTCGAATCTAGGACTTGGTTCAAACAACGAAGAAAGGGGGGGGGGAAATCGTAGCATGAATTTAGCACTTGATTCAATAAGGAAATAACAGGGGGAAAGTAGTAGAGACCGGGTACCCGGTCTCTTGGTTGAAAAGGCAAATAATGGGAAAACTCAGTACAAACTGGATAAGGAACATATCTATTATTGGTTGGAAAATGGATAGAAAGTGGCGGCTGGTGGACATGTCAACAGAGTATGTCCAGGATTAGATTTGCTACCCTCACATAGTAAAAGGTCTCCAGGATTAGATTTGCCGCCCTCACATAGTAAAAGGTCTCCAGGATTAGATTTGCTGCCCTCACATAGTAAAAGGTCTCCAATATTAGATTTGCTGCTCTCACATAGGAAAAGTTCTCCAGGATTAGATTTGATGCCCTCATAAAGCATGAACAAACTCGACATCACCACTTTATGCCTCTTTGTAGGTATATTGTGCTGATGCGTCCATTGTCGCATGTCCTTATACCAACCTTTTTGTTGTTGTTAATCTAAGGGCGCATGTAAAATGAAGCGATCACACTGTTACGTTAAGGACATGTCTAACCAGTGTTATTGTTAATCTAATGCCTCAAGTGATATGATGCAATTAAACTGTGTTAACAAATGGTACTCCTGTTGTTTTCCCAAGTATGATAAGTAAGTTGCTTCTTTACGCTGCTGAGTGACCTGGTGTCCCCATGGTCCCATACCCTTAAACCAACCCTATAGATGCTGTTGATTTACTGTATCTGGTAAACAAGCAATGCCACCATTAAAGTAATCCCATATTTGACGAATGTCATAGTTGATCGTAATGCTTCTGGTAACATGAAGCATTGCTGACGTTTTAAAATTTCTACTGTCCTTGCGTGATTGCCATGAACATAATTAATATGCTTCTTTTCATTTCGTGTATGTTTCGTATATTCTTATTGACCAGCAACTATCTACTTTCTATCTTTTTTGCACATTGGGAAATCCATTTCACCTATTGCTATTGTGAACTTTTGGTGAACTGCACAAAACACTTTCTTTTGGAATGAGTGTCTTGTGCAGTTCAACTAAAATGTCACGTGGGCAACATCTCTCAATTTTGGTGGAACTGCACAATATGGTGATTGGAGTTTCCAAAGTCTCCACGAATTTTGTTGGTAATCTCGAACAACATTTTATTAGCTTTTGCCAGATGAGTCGTCACTGTCATCACAATGGCACTTTATTTTAGTGGAACTGCACAAAAGGATAAGCAAATTATAGTTGCACCTTACATGAGCAGGACATCCAACCTCAATGTTGCTGAATTTTAGTGCAACTACTAAAGAAGAACCTGCCAGCTCACGAGAGCAAGTACTTCTTGCTAGCTGAATGATGCAATCTTTGCTTCATTTTAGGTGAACTGCAGAAAAATGCCCATGAATTGAATCATGGAGCTGGAGGTTGACCTCATCCGAGTGGAGTTGCAGGTTCACCAGATCGAGTCGTGGCGGCATAGGACCCCTCACACCGGTCAGTACTATCCTTATCAACATGATTGTGCATTGTCATGTTGTGCCAAAGTTGTATTTTTTAAATAAAGTTATTCTATCGCAATCTTTTCTCGTTTTGGAAATAAAATTTGCTTCAACTAATGCCTCTATTATAGTAATTTCATGCGGTGAGTCAAAGATTGATTCCTCAGGAACATAGATAGAATTGGTGGCCAAAAGAAAAGGCTAATGTTTGTACAACCATCTCGACAGCTGCTAGAGTCCTAAATCCATGCTCTTTCTTATCTGTGCAAACAGGAATACTCAACTACAGATGTTGTGATGGTCAAGAGCATTCGCCAAGTTCTTGGGTTGTATGACATAGATAGCCAAGATGGATTTAATCCCGACATTCACTTTATCAAAAGGCTTTAATGGGTTGGTTCTGAATCTTGCAAGATGGGAATCAATGAGATGTGTAGGCATCTTTGTTGTAATTATTATTTGAATCTTATTTGTTGGTTCTGAATCTTGGAAGCTGGGAATCAATGAGATGTGTTGGCATCTTTGTTGTACTTATTATTTGAATCTTATTTGTTGGTTCTGAATCTTCCAAGCTGGGAAACACGGCATGATGATGTAGAGGACAACAACCATAACAAACTGTTCAAACTTGGTAGTATTTTTTGTGTGAAAGTGCAGCAAATGTGTTGATCATGTGCGTCCTTAGAATAATAATTCTAATTGTTGTGCATGTTGACCCTGTTGCACTGATAGAACAAGCCAATGCATTGATTATTTTAAGAATACATTTTAATTAAAGCTAACTAAATTTAAGTAAAGTGACCACTAACACTTGTTATTACAGTACCAATACATACCCACTCATGAACCCACGTGTGTGGTCGGAATAGGTTTCTTAATGGATGCGGTTGAATGCGCTGAGGGTGCATATTCTGCCAGGCGTGCAGCGGGCGAAGGAGGGGTAGTAACTGTTGTCGCCTATACACACTCAGTTTACTATTGAATCCAGTTCTCCAAGAGATGAAATACGAAATGCTGCTGCCGCCTACTCACTCGTTCACTTGAAGAGACTCCAATGGTGATCCGAGGGGTGAGCCTGCTGTATATGTACTTCGGCAAAGAGTTCACCTTTGAGTTCTCCGTTCAGTCCCATGGCAGCACCAAGTTGAATGTGAGGTACACCAACGATCCGGACTCGGAGAAGCTCTGCCTCGCCGAGTTCAAGCAGTACCTACAGGAAGACAAAGCACAAGGTCGCAGGACTAGACCTTGTGCCCATCCATTTGTCTCCTGACAGGGACCAGCGGATCGTGGTCGCCCAGGTATGCATGCGAGACGAGGTTCTCGTCTACCACTGCTGTAGGGTCATCAGAGGTTCTGGAGCATTCGCCCATTTCATCGACAGCACGGACTGCACCTTCGCTACGGTGGAGAGAAGGAAGAACGCGACAATTCAGCCATCTAGTGCAGCAAGCTTGTCGACATCCAAAAGCAATACAAGATCTTCGGCAACGGGCAGGAGAAGGACTCTGTGGTTGACCTCGCTGATACCATTATCAACCCCTGCTATGCCAACATGAAAGAAGACAATGATACCAATGAGCTCCACCAGCCACCCTGCGTCTGAACAAGTCAACCCTCGTACTCCCCTCCGCATGCGTCTTCCCCCGCTCTGGTTTGTTCGGTCCACGGTCTCGACCTCGTCCTCCATCTTGGTGCTCTCGCCGTGGCGCCACGTCTGTCGTTCCCAACATGGTCGGCAAAACAAGAGGAATCGGGAGACAATTGTTCGTCAAGAGGCTGACAGTCGCGGGCTCACCAGGTCCATGGCCTAGGTTTTGTTGTTTAACATGGGCAGCCCACGACACGTTTCAATGTTTTTTGGATCAAGCGGCCTCTGGGCCTCCCAACCTAGCTTGTCTATAACATTAGCATCCCAAATTATGTTTGTTATTTCAAGCTGACGCACAACTCAGTTCTTTTTTTCTATAAGAATGCAAAACTGAATCTATGTTTTCCCTTCAATAATATATATATATATATATATATATATATCTTATTTTATTACAGATATATATATAGAAACAACATAAGGTTTTGTTAAACCTGTCGTTCGTCCAACCATTTTATAAACATTCCCACTTCCTTGATTTTTTGTTTTCATTAATCCTATATCTAAATTTTCTTCCTCTTTCTTTTTCGATGTAAACTAAGTTTTCTCTCAGTACTTTTCCCTAGAACCAACTCAATTGTCCCACGTCTAGCCTACGAAATAATAATACCCCATGTCCTGTTAACTCATAAAATTAAAATGATATTTTATTTCATAAATTGAAAGTTCTTACAAAATAATAATAATAATAATTGTTTATATACAACTTGGCAAGTTAACTCCTAGTGATTGCGTATATAAGCTTGCAAATATTTTACTGATCAATGCAGTAATAGACAAGCAATCATGTGTTTATGTTTTTATAACATTTCTCCGTCTAGCCCAACATGATATTTTCACCCAGCCCAGCAAGTTGCGGATTTCGAGGAAAATGCAAATGGGCTTTAAATTCTACCATATATATAAACGGGCTGCATAGATGCTACATTGTTGTTTAACCCAGCCCACCAAATGGACTAAAAAAACAAATGGACTGGCTGACATGTGGGCCAGTAGGTCGAAGCCTAAGCAAGGCGTTGGATTTACATCCAATGGCCGACATTCTTCTTCAATCTCTTGTCTTCTTCCTCCAGCACTACTAGGACCGCCTGTTCTAGCCTCCGGCGTCCAGCGGTGTTGTTTTGCGCACCTTGCAGTGAAACGCTACCCCGCAGTGAAACGCTACCCCGCCGACGGCCAGGCCATCCCTCCACTCCGCACCTCCTGTTATTCTCTACCGAGTGTAGGCCCACCCTGCACCTGAACCAGTCAAGTTTCCCACTCCTCTCTGTCTGTGACTCCATTGTCGCGTATTCCCCATCTCCGGGTCGTTCCAGTCTAGGGCCTCGCCGTCGTCCACCGCCTCGCTGCACTCGGCGCGGCGTGGTCAACAAACGAAAGTTCCTGATGGCTGGGACCCACGAGGTCTATGGTCGCACGCAAGGAAAGTTCCTCCTTATTAAGTTGTTTCCTTCCCTTGACAGCTGGGACCCACCGACTGTATCTTCGCACAGAAGGAAGTGAGTCTTTGTTATGCAAAAAAAACTATTCCTCCCGATGATAGCTGGGACCCGGCAGATTTGGTGGCTGACTTGTGGGCCTACTAAGCAGACGTGTATGCGGGGCTTTATCAACTTAATCAACAAATGATTCTAGCAGCTGTACCGTTGGATGTTAATCCAACAGCCGTTCTTCTTCTTCAACCTCTGTTCTTGCTCCTGTCTCTTGTGGGTGGCAGTGCTGCCACGCACCCGAACCAGTCAAGTTTCCCACTCCCCTCCATCTGCGATTCCACTACCGCGTCTTCCCCATCTCCGGGTTGTTCCAGTCTGGGGCCTCTCTATCGTCCACCGGCCTTGGTGTGCTTGGCACGGTGTGGTCAACGTGGTCAACAAACAAGAGTCATCGGAAGCCTCACACCGTAGCCGAACGAGTGAACCCTCGTACTCCTCTCCGTGCGGGCTTCCACTACTGCTTCTTCCCTGGCTCCGCGTCGTCCCCTTACTAGGCCTCGCCCTCGTCCACCACCGTGGTGCTCTCGGCGCGGCGTGGTCAATGGGGTCAACGACCGACTTCCATCGGAAGAGTACTGTATGTGGAGAGCCTGACTGCTGGGTCCACAGCAGCCGCAAGGAAGTGCCTCCTTATTACGCAGAAAATAATTATTCCTGCACCTAACAGCAGGGACCCACTGGACGGGCTACCGTATTTCATGAAAAAAAGTTACCCCCGCTATCAGCTCGGACCCATAGGAAGTGCCTCTTTATTACGCATAAAAAATGAATACTCCCCCTGCTAGCTGGGACCCGCCTTGGTGGGAGGCTGACTTGTGGGCCTACTAAGTTGACGGGGACGGAGGGCTTTGTCAACTTAGTCAATATGAACGATTCTAGCTCCAGCGACCGTACGATGTCCATCCAACGGCCGTAGTGCTTCTTCAACCTCTGGTCTTCTTGCTCCAACCGCCCAAAGCAGCACCGGTCGTGTCGCATGCTCCTGCCTCCCGTGGCCAGCTGTGCTGCCGCGGAGGCCTCACCGCTCCCTACTATTCCCACCGCCGGCCAGGCCCTGCTATGACGGCAGCCTCACACCGCAGCCAAACCAGTGAACCCTCGTACTCCTCTCTGCGCGGGCTTCCACTGCCGCGTCTTCCCCGGCACCGTGTCCCCCCCTTCCTAGGCATCGCCGTCATCCACCGCCCTGGTGCTCTTGGTGCGGCGTGGTCAATGTGGTCAAGGAACAACTTCCATCGGAAGAGTACTGTATGTGGAGAAGCTGTCAGCTGGGTCCACGGCGCCCGCAAGGAAGTGCCTCCTTATTAAGTGCAAAATAATTATTCCTCCACCTAACAGCAGGGACCCACCAGACGGGCCACCATATTTCGCGAAAAAAATGTTCCCCCCTGACTGCTGGGACCCACCAGCTACATCTTTGCATGGAAGGAAGTGCATCCGGACAAAAAAAATGATTCGCCCCCCTGACTGCTGGGACCCACCATCGACATCTTCGCACGCAAGGAAGTGCCTGACAGTCGGGACCCACCTGGTCGAAGCGTACGTAGCATTGTCATTCTGGTCACGAACATGTACGTACATAGTGGTCAATATAGAGGCGCACACGTGTCGTAGTAGAGGCGCGCACGTAGCATTTACACGTATGTACAGCGGCCAGTGTGCAAAAAAGAAAATACGGCCATGTACGTACATATGGGCGGGGTCTCGAATGCCTACTCACGCATACGTACGGCCAGGGCTTGTGTACATGGCTGGCTCAGAACGGAGAAACTGCGTCGTTGTCATGTTCATGGGGAGGCAACGGAATGCGTCGTGTTCATCGGGAGGCAACAGAATGAGTTGCGTTCATCGGGAGGCAATGGAACGCGTGGGATCCAACAGGCTTGGACAGAACAGCCGATGGAAACGAGGCATGGCGTACCGCAGAACAGAGACAACGACCTTGTGTTTGACTGGCCACGTTCGAAACGGGATCCTGTTCATTGGGAGGGGTCTGGCATACCCAAAACGGAGGAAACAGACTTATGTTGGACCTCCTACGGTCGAAACGGGGTCCTACTGATCGGGAGGGGTGTGGCGTACCGCAAAACGGAGGAAACGAACTTGTGTTGGAGAGCTACGGTCGAAACGGGGGTCCTGTTCATCGGGAGGGTGTGGCGTACCGCAAAACAGGACTCCACGGGATATTGTTCATCTACACCATCGACCTCCTCCAGCCTCCACGGGCTACTGTTCATCCACCGTCGACCTCCTCCAGCCTCCACCTGCAACTGTTCATCCATGGGCTCCTGTTCATCCAGCCTCCACCGCGCGCTACTCCACCAGCTACTGTTCAACCAGCCCTCTCCACGGGCTCCTGTTCAACCACCCCTCCACAGGCTACTGTTCATCCACCCCTCCACTGTCTACTGTTCATCCAGCCCTCCACGGGGTCGTCCTGTTCATCCAGCCTTCCACAGGGTCCTGTTCATCCAGCCCCAACCGGCTCGTTCGATTGGGGTCCTATTCATCCAGAGGCAACACCACGGGGTCCTGCTCATCCACCCCGTTCAGTAGCATCGATCAGCTTCGGTTAGCATCAGTAGCGAAGAAATCGCTCGATCGGGTTCAGTTAATAGCCATCAATCGATCGCTCGGGTTCAGTAATGCGTAGCCTGCAGTGCAATCGCTCGAGTTTAGTTAGAGCCCAACGACTCGCTCAGGTTCAGTTAGAGCCCAACGCCTCACACACACGCGTGTACGTGTACGAGAGAAACGTGCATCGCTTGGGCCCCAACCACCCACCGTAACCGGGAACTTGCCGAAATTTTCCTCGCCTCACTTTTACCATGGTTTTTTCTGTCATGGACGGCCCAAAGAATGTCTTGCAGCTGCGTCTCCGGCCCGCCCAGGACGAAAAGCCCATTTTCTGTCATGATTTTTTGTCATAGAAGTAGGAGCCCACCACATCTATGATGATACCGGATTTTGTCACAATTATCGTCATAGAAGTTTCATAAGTATGGCAGAAAAAATTTCATTCGGCCCAAAATGTCATGGATGTGTCTTTTTTTTGTAGTGATAGATGCATAAAAATGAAAATGATACACGTGGATCTGATGTTATCAGATTCAATAGGACGAAGTCTATACCACAAGCAAATCATGGACTGACACCGGATTGCCATTGGTGTAAAAGTTTAAAGTGCTAACTAGATTATTGAGTCTAGTACAACTGGGAGACTGTTGGAAATATGTCATAGAGGCAATAATATTGTATTATTATATTTCCATATTCATAGTTAAGAGTTTATATTCCATGCTATAATTGCTATGATCCTAGAATATGCTATTCAATAGAAAACTCATATGCACGTGTGGAATAATAAACGATAAACAATAGGTTCCCGATCACGCATCTAAGACTGGCTCAACTGTTGTTGCTGATCACATTTTCCGGATCTTAGATATCGTTAATTTTAATGATAGTCCTAAAACAACATTGAGGGTATGACGTTAGAAGGGCGATCATATTGAATCGACCCAATACTTGTTTGTTATACTATATGATTATATCGCCTGAAATCATCTGTTATAACATGGAGTTTTAGCATGTGTTTTAGTTCCTAAGACCATGAGAGTGTCTCGGTCACATCCTACCCGATGGTGGGCTTTGGGGTTGCTCAGACGTCATCTATAACAAGGTGATCATAACGACAACTTTCAGGCACACCAGAAAGTTTGACAAGTGACCTGATAGCTCGAGAGTGGGATTTTCTCCTCCGGTGATGGAGACATATTCTTAGGGCCCTCTCGGTGTGATGGCATCCATCATCGTCTGGCCAGACACAGGTGACTACGTCACAGGGATGTAGGAACACATCAACGAGAAAGAAGAACAAAACCGTAACGGGAACAACGGTATAGTGAGCATGGTGATGACCCGGGAGGATACAGATGCACGTCGGTTTTGTAAAGTATCACAAAGAAATAGGAACATACATGATAGATAAAGGTTACCTTGAATATCATTTGTGTAATCATAGGTACTGATATGGATGTCCACAGTTCTGCTATGGGTCATTGAATGAAGGGGTTTCGTTTATGTCTATGGTTTACCGAACCTACGGGTTCACAAGCTTATCGTAATCATGATATGTTGAGTTAGTGGGATGGGAGTGATGAGAATATATTTGTGTAATTGTTTCACTAATATCCAAAATAGTTCCGAGAGTTTTTGGAAGCGTTTCGGGGTCACCGGAATGAATATCGGGTAATACCGGGTATTACCGATATATATATATGTGTGTGTGTGTGTGTGTGTGTGTGTGTGTGTGTGTGTGTGTGTGTGTGGAAAATATTTCTGAAGATGTTAAAATATATATATAATGGTCTGAAAATGTTTAGAAAAAATATATATTTAATTTAATATCAATGAGCCTAATAAGGCCAAGAGGTGCAAGAAAACTTGGGCCATGAAGGCCCAAGTGGAGCCGGCGCCCCCTTTCCTATTGGCACTATTAGGTAAAAGCCTAGCAGTAGTGTGGGTATTAGGTGTATCAGTATACGACACAACAGCTAACCTGTAGCAGTAGCGCGTGTCCGCCCGTGCTACTGCTATACATGCATAGCAGTAACAAGCTCCAGGGAGACACACTGCTGCTAATAGCTGCAACGCTTTGAATTAAGATGCGCTACTGGTAAGGGCGCGGTACTGCTAACTTTTCTCCCCTCGCTAATGCTAGTTTTATTAGTTTCTGATTTTTTCTGCATATTGGTTTTGTATTTGAACAGGCTTTATACTATAATCTTTAGCACATACAAATGTCATCATCATACACATACAAATGTAATCATAGCATATACATACAAATAGTATCATTAAATCATGTCATCATCCAACACAAAGTGGTCTCTCGTCATCATCTCGAAAATAGCTACAAGTCTCGAATACTTTCAACTACATCGTCATCCATCTAAACAATGATATACGCGAGAAGACCTATCAGTATGAGTGAGAGTGGAACTATGCAGTACATGAGGCGGCGGTTATGAGTCCTCTCTCGCGCTAGTGTGAACCTCAAGTAACTAGCTTCTACTTCTTTTCTACTTTTCAAGCCTTTATGGCTGGTGCCCGAGACCCCTCCACTTGCGCCTGACACTAAGGCCACTCGTCGTACACTCCGGAAACCTTCCCTTTGTACACGATATAACACTGCTTCTTCGCCATCAAGAATCTACGTCCCTGTTAGAGATGCATCTTCATCAAGAGAATGTACAATCATATATGCAACAAAATATACTTGAGCAACACGAAAAAGAAAGGGTTAGGAACTAGATGCACCATATAGTAAACATACAAATAATGAATGCAGTTTCATCGTACGCAAACTAATTGATATGTCTCCGACGTATCTATAATTTATGAAGTATTCATGCTGTTATATTATCATTTTTGGGTGTTTTACAATCATTTTATAGAAACTTTATATCATTTTTCGGGACTAACCTATTAACCCAGTGCCCAGTGCCAGTTGCTGTTTTTTGCTTGTTTTTACATCACAGGAAATCAATATCAAACGGAGTCCAAACACCGCGAAACTCCTCAGAGAATTTTACGGACCAGAACACGTAGGATGGGCCAGAGCAGCACCTGGGGGGTGCCCAAGGGGGGCACAACCCACCAGGGCGCGCCTGGGCCCCCAGGCGCGCCCAAGTGGGTTTTGCCCACCTCGGTGGCCTCCCGCACACCTTCTTCACCCTATAAAATCCCAAACATTCCAAAACCCTTTGTGGGTAGCCCTAAATCAGAAGTTCCGCCGCCGCACGGCCTCTGTATCCACGAGATCTAATCTAGACCCCGTTCCGGCACCCTGTCGGAGGGGGGAATCATCACCGGTGGCCATCTTCATCATCCCGGCAGACACCACGATGAGGAGGGAGTAGTCCACCCTCAGGGCTGAGGGTTTGTACCAGTAGTTATGTGTTTAATCTTTCTCTCTCGCGATCTTGAGATGTCACAATCTTGATGTATCATGGGTTGTGTTAATATAGTTGGATCATATGGTGTTTCCCCCTCTCTATCTTGTTGTGATGAATTGAGTTTTTCCCTTTGAGATTTCGTTGTTATCGGATGGAATACTTTTATGGATTTGAGAACACTTGATATATGTCTTGCAATTGAATACTCGTGGTGACAATGGGGTATCGTATTGATTCACTTGATATATGTTTTGGCACTCAACTCGCGGATTCCTGAGGTGACATTGGGGTAATCTATGCGTAGGGGTTGATGCATGTTCTTGTCTTTGTTTCTGTGGTAGAAATATTGGGGCACTCTTTGAAGTTCTTTATGTTGGATTGAATATTATAAATCTGAATTTGCTTTGGTGTTATTTTAGTATGAATTCTAGGATAGATCAAATGGAAAGAATAGCTTTGTGTTATTTTAGTACGAACTCTTGAATAGATCGAACGGAAAGAATAGTTTTGAGGTAGTTGCATACCCTGCAAACAATGCCATCTTATGTTCTCCGCTAGATAAGAAATTTGGAGTGATTCTTCATTGCACTTTGAGGAGTAATCATATGATCCACCTATGTTAGCATTGTTGAGAGATTGCACTAGTGAAAGTATGCACCCTAGGTCTCATTTTCCATCATTGCAATACCGTGTGTGCTCCATTTTACTATTTACTACCTTGCTGTTTTTTATTGTTCGCACTACAAAAACTCATATCTACTATCCATATTACACTTTTATCACCATCTCTTTGCCGAACAAGTGCACCTATATGATATGTCCATTTTGCATCATGCTTTCATATCGATATTTATTGTAATATGGGCTGTTACTACACATTATGTCATGATACTTATGCCTTTTCTCTCTTATTTGACAAGATTTACATGAAGAGGGAGAATGCCGACAGCTGGATTCTGGGCTAGAAAAGTAGCAAAATATTAGAGACCTATTTTGCACCACTCCAAAAGTCCTGAAACTCCACGAAAGTCAGTTTTGGAATATATTAAAAATATTGGGCGAAGAAAGCACCAGAGGGGGGCCACCCACTATCGACGGGGGTGGGGGGCGCGCCCCCCTGCCTCGTGGGCTACCTGGAAGCCATCCGATGTCCATCCTCTAATATAAGGTGTCTTTTGCCCTGAAAAAAATTATAAGGAAGCTTTCGGGATGAAGCGCTGCTGTCTCGAGTCAGAACCAATCTAGGGCTCTGGCGGAGCTGTTCTGCAGGGGAAACGTCCCTCCGGGAGGGGGAAATCGTCACCATCGTCATACCATCGATACTCTCATCGGGAGGGGGTCAATATCCATTAACATCTTCACCAGCACCATCTCCTCTCAAACCCTAGTTCATCTCTTGTATCCGGTCTTTGTCTCAAAACCTCAGATTGGTACTTGTGGGTTGCTAGTAGTGTTGATTACTCCTTGTAGTTGATGCTAGTTGGTCTATTCGGTGGAAGATCATATGTCCAGATCCTTTGTGCATATTAATACCCCTATGATTATGAACATTAATATGATTTGTGAGTAGTTATGTTTGTTCCTGAGGACATGGGAGAAGTCTTGTTATAAGTAGTCATGTGAATTTGGTATTCGTTCGATATTTTGATGAGATGTATGTTGTCTTTCCTCTAGTGGTGTTATGTGAACGTCGACTACATGAAACTTCACCATTTTTTGGGCCCAGAGGAAGGCATTGGGAAGTAATAAGTATATGATGGGTTGCTAGAGTAACAAAAGCTTAAACCCTAGTTTATGCGTTGCTTCATAAGGGGTTGATTTGGATCCATATGTTTCATGTTATGGTTAGGTTTACCTTAATTATTCTTTCGTAGTTGCGGATGCTTGCGAGAGGGGTTAATCATAAGTGGGATGCTTGTCCAAGGAAGGGCAATACCCAAGCACCGGTCCACCCACATATCAAAGTACCGAACGTGAATCATATGAGCATGATGAAAACTAGCTTGACGATAATTCCCATGTGTCCTTGGGAGCGCCTTCCTTTATATAAGAGTTTGTCCAGGCTTGTCCTTTGCTACAAAAAGGATTGGGCCACCTTGCTGCACCTTGTTCACTTTTGTTACTTGTTTCCCGTTACGAATTACCCTATCACAAAACTATCTATTACAGATAATTTCAGTGCTTGCAGAGAATGCCTTACTGAAAACCGTGTGTCATTTCCTTCTGCTCCTCCTTGGGTTCGACACACTTACTTATCAAAAGGACTACTATAGTTCCCCTATACTTGTGGGTCATCACTATACAATTTTCCATTGTATTGGGTGTGTTGGGGACACAAGCGATTTCTTGTATTTGGTTGTAGGGTTGTTTGATAGAGACCATCTTCATCCTACACCTCTCACGGATTGATAAACCTTAGGTCATCCACTTGAGGGAAAAATTTTACTGTCCTACAAAACTCTGCGCTTGGAGGCCCAACATGTGTCTACAATAATAAACTTGCGTAGTAGACATCAAGCTCTTTTCTAGCGCTGTTGTCGGGGAGGTGGGTGCTAGAAGGTATATCTTTAGATCTTGCTATCGAATATTTTAGTTTCTTGTTTTATCACTAGTTTGGTTTATAAAACAAAAGTACAAAAAATGGAGGTTGCATCATATTATTGATCATCTTTATAATATCTTTCTTTAAAATGATGGTTCAGAAAATTGTGCTTAGTTGATAGAAGAATAATTTAATAAAATGATTGGCATGAATGATGAGCATGATTGCGATGTTGTTAGTATGAATTCTTTGAATATCCTTGAGGTCAATGATGATTACACTAGCCATGATAGTGATGTCTCCAACAACTATGTCTATTTTTGTGGAGTATACTGGGAGTGCACACACACCAAAAAGGGGAGATAGATTTTGTAAGAAGCATAAATATTTAGAAACAAACAAGTGGCAAGAGAGGCTAAATGATTGTGTTGAAAGATTTAATATTTTTCGCCATCCTTGTGAACTTTGTAATGAACATGGTCATTTAAATCTCCAATACTATTTGTTTCATGATCAAATCGTGTCCAAAAATTGTAATAACTTGATTACCCTTGATCATCATAAAGAGCTTAGTCTTCTTTTGGGGTATGAAGAAATGAAACGTATAACTAAGGATATTCCAAATTTAATCTCAATAGAATTCTTGATTTTGATCTGGAGGAAATTTATATGTTATGTGTGGTAAATTGCATTGAGAATCCTTATATCTCCAACTATCTAAAGAAAAGAAAGAAAATAGAGCGTGAATATAGTACTAATGAAAGGGAAGATATTTCCCAATACCCTCCTAGTGTTTCTTATGATGAATCAGGTAACAAGGAGGAGCTTCCTATCCAATCAATCTCTACAACAAGATGCTCGAAAAAAAGGATTAAACCCGCACAAGGCGGTGAAGAAGAAAAAGTAGAGGTAAAAAGGTAAGTCTCCCAAGTAGTATTGCTCGTATCACCATTGTGCCTCATGAAAGTGAATCAAATATGTTGATGGAGGATGATGATATTGAGTATGATTTGGTGATGCCTACTACTTGTTGTGATGATTATGATTGGGAAGACAATGATGTCTCTTATGATATTGAAAATCTTTTTGGCACTTGCCTGGAAGAATATGATAATAATGTTTACTATACTATTGGTGCCATTCATGCTATTGATAAGGATGATTATGATGATATGCAAAACCACAAGCTTGGGGATGCTATGTTTGATGAGTATGAAATGTTTGGAGATTTATTTGCTGAAAATAATGTTTGTCCTAATCTTGGGGATGCTTTGCATAATGAATATGATCTTTTTATTCCTTCTACTTTCAACAAGAAAAATTATTATGATGATAGCATGCCTCCTATTTATGATGGTTACAATGATGAAAGTTGGTTTGGAAGAGTGTCAACTCTAGGTAGTAGTGATCCCACTTTTTTGGAGTGTGTTGAATCTTATTACAATATTGATGAAAGTGGACTTGGAGAGGTCATGACTTTATTTAGTGATGCTTCCACTATTTTGGAATAGGTTTCAATTGACTATGATGAGAACAAAGTTGCTACTTATGATGATTATTATGATGACATGTATGCCATAAAGAGTAATAAATGTTCTATGCTTTTGGATCATGAAAAGAATGCTTTATGTGATGTTTATATGGATGAATCTATACATGATGCTTCTGAAAATTATTTTGAGAGAGGAACTTATGATTTATGATGCTCATGTTATGGTTCAATCCTTATCTTTTATGCTAGAAGGCATTAAATAAAAGCGCTTGTTGGGAGACAACCCAACATTTGCCCCTACTGTTTTTGTGTGTTAACATGATTAGGCTACTATAGTAATTAAGTTTATTTCTTTTGTTTCAATAAAGTTCCAAGTAAAGCCTTTGGGATCATGTTGGGTGATAGTTAATTTGATCTTGCTGAAAACAGAAACTGTTGCGCTCACGAAAATAGCTCTCATTTTTAACAGATGGTTCTTTTGAGTTGATTCTTTTTGAAGAAGATTAATATAAAAATTTCTCACGTGTACCAGTTTTTTTCATAATTTTCGGAGTAGCATAAGTATGGTTTGAGTACAGATTACTACAGACTGCTCTGTTTTTGATAGATTCTGTTTTCAATGCATAGTTTGCTTGTTTCCTAGTTTCTATGGATTATATTTTTCAATATAAATTGTGGAAATGATAGGTTAAAGTAGGAATTGTGTGGAAACAATTATGAATCTTGTCTTTGAAAATACCAAAAGTGAAATGGTTTGCTCTTTATCATACTAACCTATCTCACGAAGTTCCATTAAGTTTTGTGTGATTAAAGTTTTCAAGTTTTGGGTGAAATTTTGATATGAGGAGAATAAGGAGTGAAAATAACCTAAGATTTTGGATACCCAAGGCTCCCCCAAGGTAATATTCAAGCAAGATCCAAGCAACTAAGCTTGGGGATGCCCCGGAAGGCATCCCCTCTTTCGTCTCCAACATTATCGGTAACCTCACTTGGAGCTATGTTTTCAGCGTCAATTTATTTTGTTAGGATTTGCTTGCTTTTGTTTAGAATAATGTTTTTCATCTTTTATTTCAATAAAACTGGCAATGATAGCCTTTGCCATGCTTATTTTGCAAGTATATATGTTGCTGTTTCAAAACAGAAAGTTTATCGCTGTTGCGAAAATTCCATAGAAAAGTCAGAATATGATAAATCATTGAAACTTTTTGAAAAATAAGCTCTAATGAATTTCCTACAGTGTGGTATTTTTCTCATAATTTTGGGAGTTAGGGGAGTATGATGAATCGTGCATTCTTTACTTGCTGTTATGGTTGCATTGTTTGCATATATTTGCTTGTTTGATGATTCTATTTGAGGATAGGACTATTAAATATGCAGAGGCATTTATTATGAAATGTTTAATAATAATTTTAGTAATTTGCTACAGTAGAGAATGGTATGGTTTTGCATTGATTTATACTAACTTATCTCACGAGTTCTTGTTGAGTTTTCTGTGGATGAAGCTTTTGAGATTTAGGAAAACCGTAATATGAGATGAATTAAGGAGACACAAAAGCTCAAGCTTTGGGATGCCCAAGGCATCCCAAGCTAATATTCCAAGAAGTATCAAGCATCTAAGCTGGGGATGCCTTGGTAGGCATCCCACCTTTCTTCTTCAACAATTATCGGTTAGTATCGGTTGAGCCTAAGTTTTTGCTTCTTCACATGAGTTGTGTTGTGCTTGGAATGTCTTTTTGTTTTCTTTAGCTTGCTGTTTTAATAAAATACTTATATCTTAAAGTTTTTAAATAAAATAGAGTCCTCAAATAGTTGCCAGGGAGGCTAAGTAAGCGGCATTTACATCCAGTCAATGAAGCTCTTTTCTATGGAATTGCTCTAGTGCTTCACTTATATCCTGTGAGTAAATTGTTGAATAAATTGAATATCATGAAGTTGAAATCATATCATGCTTAGTGGTAGCATCACATTAGGTTTATAAAGTGAAATCTTTTGAAGCTTGACAATCACAATATTGGTCATACAAGCAATTCATGAATAATTAGTATAAGGAAGAGAACTTTGACATGCAAATACAATATCTTGGAAATCTTTTGTGACTGTGAGCCCCCATCAAAATATTATATGCCAAAATTTTGACGTTCAAAAAGGAAGACGACGTAATGATTTATGTTTGTTCATATTCACATACAAGTTATATTGTCATAGATCATTCAACATGTGGTGCTTGCCCCCTATCTTTGCTAGCCAAAAATTCTGCACCAAGTAGAGATACCACATGTGCATACAAAAACCCTTAAACCCAAATCTTGTTTTGAGAGTCCACCATACCTACCTAAGGATTGAGCAAGATCCTTCAAGTAAGTTGTCATCGGTGCAATAAGGCAATAAAAATTGCTTCTAAAAGTGTTAGATCATTTAGTGTAAGAGAAAATTGAGTGTTGTACGAACTTGTGATGGCAAAGAATAAAAGAGGCAGACTGCATAATAAAGGTTGCTATCGTAAGGGGCAATATAACCTGACATTCTTTTGCACTACGGGGTTGAGCATACAAACAAATAAGTGCATGGCAACCTTTGCTTCCCTCTGCGAAGGGCCTATCTTTTACTTTTATGTATTTACTTTCATGCAAGAGTCAATGTTTTTTCTCTCTATTCCTTTTTATTTTCTCATTTGGCAAGCATCATGTGGTGAGTTAAGATCTAGGCACATATATCCAGTTGGATATGGGTAGCATGAGTTATTATTGTTGATATCACACAAAGGTGAATACATTGGGAGGCGAAATTATAAGCCTCTATCTTTCTATGTGTCCGGTTGAAACGTTTTACTCATGTGTATGCGGTGAGTGTTAGCAATCATAGAACACTATATGATGGTTGATTATGTGGAGCTCTTACTTAAACTCTGTTGAATAATTTGAATTGCAATTGCCTGGTGACTGAGAACACAGGTTGTTGAGTTTCAATAGAATTCATTGTTTGGACGATAACATGTGAATTGGTTGCCACTATCACCGGTGGCCAT
Organism: Triticum aestivum; assembly: GCF_018294505.1. Lineage (NCBI taxonomy): Eukaryota > Viridiplantae > Streptophyta > Magnoliopsida > Poales > Poaceae > Triticum > Triticum aestivum. Next base: position 100,866,679 of record NC_057798.1, on the reverse strand, counting down.
CTTCATCACCCCGGCGGCCACCATGATGAGGAGGGAGTAGTCCACCCTCAGGGCTGAGGGTTTGTATCAGTAGCTATTGTAAGTGCATCTAGTGCCCCATAGTGATTTTGGTGTATTGAAGACTTCTAGGTTAAGGGACTGATGCGTTTGTGAGTGTACATAGGTCTATAAGTCTATGAGGAGTTTGATATTTACAGAGAAAGTCGACCCCTAAAAATGAAGTTCTTCAACTGAAGACATTGGATTTCTGAAGACTTTTTGAAGACTTTGAAAGTGAAGAAATTGGTGTAACCTTGAAGACCTGGCAATCATTCGAGGAGCATGAAGCGTGAAGACTTTTGTTTTCGTAGTTTCATTTTATCTTTCTTGAGTCATAGGAAACACCGTACTGTTAAAGGGGGTCGAGGAAATACTAAGAAAAAATTTCCATGTGATGCTCAACTCAAAATCCTACACCTACCAATCCCTTCGAGTAAACCATTGGAAATCTCATACAGTTTAGTCATATTCTTCAGTGACAGAGACGAAGTTCTTCTGGTCTCTGAGGAATTTGTTCTGACTGAGGAGTTAGGAATTCGCCAGTGCAGATTGCCTACATAGTGAGGAACAAGATAGCCCTAGGTAATTTGAAAGTCAAGATTTCGACCGTTGCTGTGCTATGCGCCAACTGTCCTAAAATATCTACCCACCTAACGGTCATATCATTGAAGGGCATTTATGTCTTATCATGTCGGGCTACTCCCTAGACTGTAAATAGACACCCCCTACAACCACTAGCTGGTTGGCTGCTCTGGGAGAAACTGACACTTGTCATTTGAGAGCATCCCATCCTCCGAGGACTTTGAGCGAAAATCATCAAGTGAGAAAAACCCAAACCCAACACCTACAAACCCAAAGTGATTGAGCATCACTGAAGAGATTGATCCTGCATGGATCCAACGCTTGTTACCTTTGAAGACTGTGCTTCTTCAAGACGGTTAGGCGTCATGGTATAGAGCATCCAAGAGGAATTGTGGATCGCCGAGTGACCTAGTCTGTGAAGGTTTGGAAGTCACCTGAAGACTTACCATGAGTGATTGGGCGAGTTATGTGTGACCTTAGCTCAAGGAGAATACGGTGAGGACTGTGTGTCCGGGACTGGGGTGATGAGGATACAGACCTGGGGTAGGGTCATAGGCCTGACCTACACACCCTACCCAAAGTAACTACCCCAGAAGAATGAGAAGACCAAGAATCCACTCGACGATTCAATCACTCGACCGGAATTCTCTACCTTCACTCGACCATATGGAGACCACTCGACCATGGCGAATACCAGGAGTCGGTAGGACGCACAATGGCCAGATATTCACTCCTTAGTCTTCATGGGCATTAAGAGTACTTAATGCTGGTGTTACCAGTAACGCCCCTTACTTTATGTACATTAGTTCCTCTGTAATGGAGGCAGGCTGGGGTCCTGGCGCACTCTATATGAGCCACCCCCCTCCTCTGGCACAGGGGTTCGCACTCTCTGTAATACAACACACACAATCCAATCGACCGCCTCTGGGCTCCGAGACGTAGGGCTATTACTTCCTTAGAGAAGGGCATGAACTCGTAAATCTCGTGTGTACATCTTCGCCATAGCTAAGATCTTGCCTCTCCATACCTACCCCCCTTTCTATTTTCAGGCTTAGAACCACGATAGTTGGCGCCCACCATGGGCCAGCCGTCTTAGCGACTTATTGGTGAAGTTTCAAGTTTTTCCGATCACCATCACCATGGTTTCCGACGACGGATTGGCTTAAGGCCGCGAGATCCGTCTCGGCGCGCTTGTTTTCGTCGCTGACGACTCCGCGTGGCTCCAAGAAGCTCCCCTGGACACTGAGGCACTCCCCGTCTGAGGAGCGACGCACTTCCGCGCGTGCGTTCGTGGCGTTCTTCTTCGGCAGCATTCGACTCAATACCAGTCGGCTCAAATGGTGTTTTCCTCCCCCGCTGTCCGCCACCGCAAGTGATACAGTCGAACGTGGCTTCAGCGGTGGGTGAAACACGCGGTGGCTCAGCAATCGACCACCCACCAAGTCGCGGCAAGTGAGCCCGATGGAACTCTCCACGGCTTGTTCGATCTGTCGACTGGCTCCGCAGAGACCGCATCCGAATGCGATAGCAGCGATCCTGTGACCGAAGTCTTAATAGTCGATGGGCCTCACAGCCCACTTGGTTTCCGCCGCGAGGGCGGTGGAGACGGAGGCATCGATTCGTCGCACGCCCATGAGGAATACCGACCCGAACCCCTCTCTTCTCAGCAGAGGGAAGAGATTCGTCGCCGCAACATGGATGCATTCCACACGCCCATCGTACGAGAAACCCCCAAGGCTCGGGCCTTGGAGGAGGTGCGCTTAGCTAATCTGGCTGAGCGCACTCGACTGGATAACCTCCAGCGGGCTCTCGACGAGCACGCTCAGGAGTGGATCCATGAGTCCAGGCGATGACAACTCTTTCCGCCTCCACCGAAGGTAATACCGCACTCCGATTCAGAATCTCACAGCCGCAGCCTGCATAGAAAAGTCGATCCAACCATCCCAGTCAGAGGCTGGCAGAGGATGATGCAAATCTGGGCCCTGCTTAGGGTGGCGAGAGAGCAGAATACAACAATATCTCAGTCGCGAAACAAGATTCACAACAGATCCGTTGCAGCGGATACGGTTCAGTCGGCTCACAGCCCCAGATCACCTCCGCGGCGTGAAGGGCGTAGACAATAGGATCATCCACTCGATCTTGACAATCACCATCGAGGACCCACGCCTCCCCCGAGGAGTGCGTCGTATGTGCCTAGGCGGAACGATGACATGCGCTGTCATAGTGGTGAGTGCAGAGCTTCAGTCGACCCAAGGGAACCAGGCTTTAACGCGAGATCTGTCCTTGTTCAAGGCCTGGTCAACCAAAACAGGGCGCACTGAGAAGACCCGGGCAGAGACCGTCCAAGGGGCAGTCGAGTGCATGTTTCTGGTCCCGAGTGTTTTAGCAGAGCCATCAGAGCACAACTTCAGGTTGGCGTCCGGGGTCAGTAAGTTCACCGGTGAATCCAAGCCGGAAACTTGGCTTGAAGATTACCAAGTGGCTGTGTAGATTGGGCGTGGCAGCAACGAGATAGCGATGAAGCATCTCCCCCTTATGTTGGAAGGGTCAGCCCGAGCGTGGCTAACTCAGTTGATCTCAGGCAGTGTTCACAGTTGGGAAGAGCTATCCCGAGTGTTCGTGAGAACTTTCGAGGGCACGTGCAAGTGACCAGCAGGTTTGCCCGAGCTGCAGCATTGTGTGCAGAAGCCGAATGAGACTTTGAGGGAGTTCATCCAGAGATGGTCCACTTTGCATCACACCGTCGAGAATGTTTCAGAGCATCAAGTTGTATGTGCCTTCAAGGAAGGCGTCAAGTACAAGGAGTTGGTCTTGAAATTCGGTCGGACTGGAGATATGACTCTGCTCGGATGATGGAGATAGTCGCCCGGTACGCTAACGGAGAAGAAGAGGATCGACTCCGTAGCAGGAAGGGAAAACCGGTCGGCCAAGACACCGGTGGAGGTAACTCCAGTCGGAAGCAGAAGCATAAAGCCGAGCCAGCAGCTCCTGGAGAGATCGCAGTAGTGAATCAAGGAAAGTTTAAGGGAAAACCTAAGGGGCCCTGGCCCCCAAAGAAGGTGAAGGATAAAGAAGGGAATGATGTGCTGGATTTGCCATGCCACATCCACACAAAGAAAGATGAGGAAGGTAATCTGATTTACCCGAAGCATACCACTTGGCAGTGTCGACTCCTAATCCAGCAGTTCCGAGAGAAACCGCCCAATGAGAAGGAGAATGAGTCGGACAAGGAGGAAGATGAAGAGGAAGATGATGGTTATCCCAAAGTCAATTCCACCCTGATGATTTTTGCTGATGTTGAAATCAAGATTCGATTGAAGGTCATCAACAGAGAAGTGAACATTGTCGCCCCTGCGGAGAAGACCACCTATCTGAGATGGTCTCAGACGGTCATCACATTCGACCAGTCGGACCATCCCGCTCGTGTGGCCACCCCTGGGAGGCAAGCACTCGTGGTCGACCCTGTGGTTGGGGCACTCGACTGACCAAAGTAGTGATGGATGGTGGCAGTGGCCTAAATATCCTTTACACTGAAACCTTGAAGGGGATGGGCATCCCGATGTCCAAACTGAGTGAGAGCAACATGAGTTTCCATGGTGTTATCCCTAGAAAGAAAGCCGAATCACTCGGCCAGATCGCCCTCGACGTGGTTTTTGGTGATTCCAAGCATTACCGTAAGGAGAAGTTGACATTTGAAGTCGTGGATTTCTAGAGCGCCTATCATGCCATTTTGGGTAGGCCAGCCTATGCACGTTTTATGGCTCGACCATGTTATGTGTATCTCAAGCTGAAGATGCCTGGCCCCAAAGGTGTGTTCACAGTAACTGGCAATCGGCAGAAGGCGGAGGAATGCTTTTAGAAAGGTTCCAAAATCGCCGATGCTCAGATGGCAGCAGTTGAATTGCAAGAGTATCAGAAGAGTGCAGATCCGAGTGATTAGCTCCGAGCCAAGAAGCCCGCCACGGACTCTGCATTTCAGTCGACTGGTGAAACGAAGCCTATTCATATTCACCCGACTGATCCCAACGCTGCGTCGACTCATATTTCAACGACGCTCGACAGCAAATAGGAAGAAGCGCTCATCCAGTTCCTCCGTGAGAACTCGGACATCTTTGCATGGAAACCCTCTGACATGTCGGGTGTACCCAGGGGACTGGCTGAGCACCGTTTGTGTGTCGACCCCAAAGTAAAACCCGTCAAAGAGCACCTTCGGCGGTCCACCGTGCAGAAGAGGAAAGCAATTGGCGAAGAAGTGGCTCGACTGTTGGCAGCAGAGTTCATCCGTGAAATCTACCACTCCGAGTGGTTAGCCAATGTAGTCATGGTTCCTAAGAAGCATGATTTGCTTCATATGCGCATCGATTTCAAGCATATCAATCGGGCCTGCCCGAAAGATCACTTCCCTCTCCCTCGCATCGATCAGATTGTCGACTCGACTGCGGGACGCGAGCGCTTGTCTTTCCTAGATGTGTATTCTGGATACCATCAGATCCGACTGTATGGTCCCGATGAAAAAAAACAGCCTTCATCACCCCATTCGGGTGCTTTTGCTATGTCACCATGCCTTTCGATTTGAAAAATGCCGGAGCCACATTCATGAGAATGATTCAGAAGTGCCTGCTCTCTCAAATTAGTCGGAATGTGGAAGCATACATGGACGGCATTGTGGTCAAGTCTCGCAAAGGTTCCAACCTATTGACTGACCTTATGGAAACCTTTGCCAACCTGTAGAGGTACGATATCAAGCTTAATCCGTCAAAATGCACGTTCGGAGTTCCAGGAGGAAAGTTACTTGGTTTTCTCATTTTCGAACGTGGGATCAACGCGAATCTAGAAAAAGTTGATACCGTCCTCCGAATGAAACGCCTGTGCGAGTGCATGACGTTCATAAGCTGACTGGTTGTCTGGCCGCCCTGAGTCGATTCATTTCTCGTCTCCGTGAATAGGCCTTGCCTCTTTACCGACTGATGAAGAAGTCTGATAAGTTCGAGTGGACTGATGAAGCTGACGCAGCGTTTGCAGAGGTCAAAACCCTACTTTCCACCCAGTCGGTGCTCGCTGCACCAATCAGCAAAGAGCCTTTACTGCTTTATATTGCAACCACTGGACAAGTTGTCAGCACAGTACTCACGGTCGACCGAGAAGAATAAGGAAAAGCTTACAAGGTTCAACGCCCGGTCTATTATCTCTCTGAAGTTTTGACTCCATCCAAGCAATGATACCCACATTATCAGAAGCTTGTCTATGGAATATACATGACCATGAAGAAAGTCGCACACTATTTATTTGACCACTCCATTACAGTCGTCAGTGATGCACCACTATCTAAAATTCTGAATAACAGAGACACCACTGGTCGAGTAGCAAAATGGGCGATCGAACTCCTTCCATTAGATATCGAGTTCGAGGCAAAGAAGGCCATCAAGTCCCAAGCAATTGCAGATTTCCTTTCTGAGTGGATTGAGCAGCAATTGCCGACTCAAGTTCACTTGGAGCATTGGACTATGCTCTTTGATGGCTCCAAGATGTTGAATGGTTCAGGCGCTGGAGTATTTTTGGTATCCCCCCGCGGAGACAGGCTCAGTTATGTTCTCCAGATTCATTTTGATTCCTCCAATAACGAAGCCGAATACGAAGCACTCCTATATGGGTTGCGTATGGCCATATCACTCAGCGTCTGTCGCCTTATGGTCTACGACGACTCGGATTTGGTGGTCAACCAAGTGATGAAGGAATGGGATGTCAGGAGCCCAGCCATGATTGGTTACTGCAGCGTAGTGAGAAAGCTGGAGAAGAGGTTTGAAGGGTTGGAGCTCCACCATATTCCCCGACTGAAAAATCAAGCTGCAGATGAATTAGCCAAGATAGGCTCAAAGAGAGAGGCTATTCCCCGAAACGTGTTTCTGGAACATATTCATTCACCTTCAGTTCAGGAAGATCCTTTCACTGAGGAGTCACCGCAGCCCAAGAGCGCCAAGGATCCGACTGAAGTTGAAATCCCAGTCGTGGTCGACTTAGTCATGGAGGTTTTGGTCATCACCCCCAACTAGACAATGCCATACATCACTTAAATTCATAGGAAGGAACTCCCAGAGGATGAGGAAGAGGCTCGACAGATCGTCCAATGGTCTAAAGCCTTTACTGTGATAAAAGGACAGTTGTTCAGAGAAAGTGCGACTAGAATTTGCCAGAAGTGCATCACGCCGGAAGAAGGCCGAATGATCCTCAGTGATACTCACTTGGGGACCTGTGGTCACCATGCGTCCTCTCGTACCATCGTGGCCAAAGCATATCGAGCCGGATTTTATTGGTCGTATGCCAACAAGATGGCAAAGGAGATAGTGGATAAGTGTGAGGGGTGTCAGTTTTACTCCAATATGTCACACAAACCCGCATCAGCTCTAAAGACTATTCCACTCGTCTGGCCTTTTGCCGTGTGGGGGTTGGACATGGTTGGACCTCTGAGGACCGGCAGGAGCGGATTTACCCATGTGCTGGTAGCAGTTGACAAGTTTACTAAGTGGATCGAAGCCAAGCCCATCAAAAACCATGAAGCAAGCACTGTTGTGAGTTTCATTAGAGAGTTGATATTCAGATATGGTGTACCACACAACATCATCACGGATAACGGGTCGAACTTCGATTCCGACGAGTTCAAAACCTTTTGCGCTTCCCAAGGCACGAGGGTCGATTATGCTTCGGTTGCCCACCCTCAGTCGAATGGACAGGCTGAGCGGGCGAATGGATTGATTCTCAAAGGGTTGAAGCCTCGGTTAATGTGTGACCTCAAGCATGCGGCGGGAGCTTGGGTTGATGAGCTCCCGTCAGTGCTGTGGGGGCTGAGGACAACTCCCAATCGGGCGACTGGACGGACTCCATTCTTCTTAGTCTACGGGGCTGAAGCCGTTTTGCCGAGCGATGTGCTCCACAACGCTGCACGAGTCGAACTCTTCTCAGAGGAGGAAGCAGAGCAAGCTCGACAAGATGCAGTCGACCTCCTGGAGGAAGAAAGAGAGATGGCCTGGATCCGGTCGACCATTTATCAGCAAGACCTGCGTCAATTCCATGCCAGGAACGTAAGGGGTCGGGCATTCCAGGAAGGGGACTTAGTCCTCCGAGTGGATCAACAGAAGCCACACAAGCTCGCCCCCGTTTGGGAAGGCCCTTTCGTCGTCACCAAGGTGCTCCACAATGGAGCATATCATCTCTTCAACGTCGAGCACAACAATGATGAACCACGCGCCTGGAACGCAGAACTGCTCCATCCTTTTTACTCTAAAGTATTTAGACTAATGAGATGTAATAAGAAGTACCTCTTAGTTTGTTTATCAAAAGACATCATTTTACAGTCTTCCGAATGATTGTTGTTTATTTCTTTTGTATGCATTGCCTTAGCAGCGAACCTGTTTCGCCTAAGATAGAGTTATAAAATCCTATCGAGTGGGGGTCCACCTCCCACTCGGGGGCTTAGCTGCGGCCCAGTGCTCGCCTAAGTCTATAAAATCCTACTGAGTGGTGAGTCCGCCTCCCACTCGGGGGCTTTGCTGCAGCCCAGTGCTCGCCTAAGTTTATAAAATCCTACCGAGTGGTGAGTCCGCCTCCCACTCGGGGGCTTAGCTGCGGCCCAGTGCTCGCCTAAGTCTATAAAATCCTACCAAGTGGTGAGTCCGCCTCCCACTCGGAGGCTTAGCTGCAGCCCAGTGCTCGCCTAAGTTTGTAAAATCCTACCGTGTGGTGAGTCCGCCTCCCACTCGAGGGCTTAGCTGCAGCCCTGTGCTCGCCTAAGTTTAAAAGTTCCTACCGAGTGGTGAGTCCGCCTCCCACTCGGAGGCTTAGCTACAGTCTCACGCTCGCCTAAGTTTGAAAAAATCCTATCGAGTGGTGAGAGAACCTCCCACTCGGGGGCTTAGCTGCAACCCAGTGCTCGCCTAAGTTTGAAAAAATCCTACCGAGTGGAGAGCAAACCTTCCACTCGGAGGCTTAGCTGCAGTATCGCACTCGCCTAAGTTTGAAAAATCCTATCGCGTGGTGAGCAAACCTCTCACTCGGGGGCTTAGCTGCATCCCAGCGCTCGCCTAAGTTTGAGAAAATCCTACCGAGTGGTGAGCAAACCTCCCACTCGGAGGCTTAGTTGCAGTCTCGCACTCTCCTAAGTTTGTAAAAATCCTACTGAGTGGTGAGCAAACCTCCCACTCGGGGGCTTGGCTGCAGTCCCGTACTCGCCTAAGTTTGAAAAATTCTGTCGAGTGGGGAGGAATCCTCTCACTCGGGGGCTTAGCTCCAGTCCCATACTCGCCTAAGTTTGAAAAACCTTACCAGGTGATCGACTGGAATGTCAAGACCATTGCTGAGTGCCTTGCTGATGAGCTGATCAATGCTACTCAAGGATCACCCGATCACTACTAGGAAAAGGGCTATAGATAGGACTGATACTGATGGCGCACCAGGTAAGCAGTGCGCCACTACTATATACTAATGGCGCACCGGTTGTTGATGCGCCATTAGTGTGGAAGACACTAATGGCGCACCATACAATCGGTGCGCCACTAGTACTATTTTTTTCCATTTTTCCATACATACTAATGGCGCATCATGTCGAAGTGCGCCATTACTAGTTCTAACTAGTAATAGCTCACCAGGCAGGCAGTGCGCCATTAGTATATATATATATATTTTACTTTTTTGCAAAACTACTAATGGCGCACCATTTCACAGTGCGCCATTACAAGTTTAAACTACTAATGGCGCACTTTTCCACAGTGCGCCATTAGTGTGTATATATATATATATATATTACTTTTCTGCAAAACTACTAATGGCGCACCACCTGCAGGTGCGCCATTAGTAACCAGGGTTACTAATGGCGCATTTGCTGGTGGTGCGCCATTAGTAACCTGGGACCCAACAAGATATTTTGGACAGCCATATACCTACCCACTCACTTTCCCCACTTCATTCCCTCCACCTCCTCCAAGCTTTCGGCTGCCTCCTCCTCCTCACCTCATTTCCACCATAGATTCATCAAAATTAAGTGGTGAAATTACCTTTTTTGATAGGTAAGTAAGGGGAAAGCTATCTTCATGATGTAGATCTACTTTTTTTCTCCCTAGCTCGCTCCAACAACGTGCACATGCACTTTTTGTGGCCTAGCTAGATCTATGTATGTTTGTGGTGTTGCATGTGTTTGTGGTGTTGCATATATGTTTGTGTTTGCAGGTACCGGTATTTGAAATGCGATAGTTGCCAATATTTTGCCGGAATGTTGATTCATTTCCGTTTCGGCGAGAATTTTGGCACTATGCATTCTTTTTGGTCCTATTTTTAGGGAAGGTCATGCCAAATTTTTTCTTGGTTCTAAAATATCGTTTTGCTCTACCCCGCAGGCCACCATGGTCCGCACGATGACCGAAGGCATCGTGAATAGGTTTTTGAGCTCCGCGAAGGCCGAGATGCTTCAAAAGAACGAGACGGAGATAAGATGTCCGTGTCGAAGATGCAAGCTGAAGAGCCTTATTGCGGACCCGGATTCCGGGCAGGTGCGGGACCACCTGCTCTTGCGTGGTTTCATGGATGGCTATCGGTGGCAAGGTGATGAAGATGACTATGAAGTCGTCCATGGGGGCCGGGCAAGAAATGAGGAAGGGCAACAAGACAAGTACCACCGCGGCGAGGGCGGGCGAGAAGACGAAGAATCTCCAGGACATGATCACGGCGGTGATGCTGTACACAGTCATCATGTAGAAGATGTCGTACATGATGATGAGGAAGATCAAGACGAAGGGCATGATCATGAAGATGAAGATGCCGGAGCAGACGACGATGGAGGCTGGGTGCAGGACCCTCATATTCAAGAGCTGCTTCTCAAGCAGACGGATAACGCAAGAGCTGCCGCCCGAGAGAAAGCCAAGCTGGATCAACTGGAGATAGACGCGGTTACTCCATTGTATGAAGGATGCAGGCCCGAGGATACCCGCCTGAAAGTAACGCTCATGGCTCTGGAGATGAAGGTAAAACACAAAATGACCGACGCATGCTTCGACGAGAACATGTCATTCTGGCACGAACGTCTTCCCAAGGGGAACAAGTGCCCGACCAGTTTCGAGGAGGCGAAGAAAATCGTGTGTCCTCTGGATTTACCGCACGTGAAATACCATGTGTGCATGAACAATTGCATCATTTATCGGGACGAGCACGCGGAGTCTACCATATGTCCGGTGTGCGGCGTCACTCGATACAAGAAGAGGAAGAAAGCTCCTCGAAAATCGGTGTGGTACTTTCCGATCACTCCTCGTCTGCAGCGGTATTTCGCGGACCCTAAGGTAGCAAAGCTCCTGCGTTGGCACGCGGATAGGGAGGAGAAGAAGCGGGAAGATGACGGAAATGATCCGGAGATAAATAAAAAAGACAAGATGCTGAGTCACCCTAAGGATGCGAGCCAGTGGCAAGCGTTGAACTTCGAATACCCAGAATTTGGGAAGGATCCAAGGAACATCGTGCTGGGCGCGAGCACCGATGGAGTCAATCCGTTTGGCAGCCAGAGAAGCACACATAGCACCTGGCCTGTGTTTGTGTGGATGTACAACCTTCCCCCCTGGTTGTGCATGAAGAGGAAGTACATTCACATGAGTATGCTAATTGAAGGGCCGAAACAACCAGGGAACGACATCAATCTGTATCTGGGGCTGCTGAAGGAGGAGCTAGACACGCTGTGGAAAACGCCAGCCAATACGTGGGACGCCGCAGAGAAAGAATATTTCCCTATGAGAGCCGCACTGCTCACGACGGTGCACGACTATCTCGGTTACGGATATCTCGCGGGGCAGGTAGTCCACGGATTTTCTGGATGCGTAAGGTGCATGGATGACACAACGTATCGCCAGCTAGATAGAGATCCCGGGTCTTCGAAAACCGTGTTCATGGGACATCGAAGGTGGCTTCGCGACGATGACCCGTGGAGGAAACGCAAGGATCTGTTCGATGGTGAAACCGAACCCCGAAAACGCCCGTGTACGAGGAGCGGCGAGGAAATAGACGAGCTGTTGAAAAATTGGAAAGACTGCCCACTGCCGGGAAAGAAGCAAAAGGCGCCAGAGCCGGGAAAGAAGCGAAAGGCGCCAGAGCCGCTGCTGAAGGTATGGAAAACGAGGTCTGTTTTCTGGGACTTGCCGTACTGGAAGATCCACCGTGTGCCTCACAGCCTTGATGTCATGCATATCACGAAGAACGTGTGCGAGAGTCTGCTTGGTACCCTGCTCAACATGCCAGAGAGGACCAAAGATGGGCCGAAAGCAAGGGCAGACTTGAAATCAATGGGCATCAGGCAGGAGCTTCACGCTAATGATGATGATGATGATGATGATGAGGCGAAGCAGGACACAGAAAGTCGTCGCAAAGGCAAAAAGGCCAAGAAGACCGGAAATGACTACCCTCCCGCGTGCTTCACTCTAAGTCAGGAGGAGATCGAGCAGTTTTTCACCTGCCTCCTAGGAGTAAAACTTCCTTACGGTTACGCGGGGAAGATAAGCAGATACCTAGACCCAGCGAAGCAGAAGTTCAGCGGGATGAAGTCTCACGACTGTCACGTGCTGATGACGCAGATACTTCCAGTTGCAATCCGTGGGATCATGGACGCGCACGTCCGTGAAATGCTATTTGGCCTATGCAACTTTTTCGACGTCATCTCTCGGAAGTCCATTGGCGTGAGGCAACTCAGAAGGCTACAGGAAGAGATCGTGGTGATACTATGCGAGCTTGAGATGTACTTCCCGCCCGCATTCTTCGACGTTATGGTGCATCTGCTGGTCCATATCGTGGAGGATATCATCCAACTCGGGCCGACGTTCCTGCACAGCATGATGCCGTTCGAAAGGATGAATGGTGTCATCAAAGGATACGTTCGAAACATGTCACGTCCAGAGGGAAGTATAGCCAGGGGCTTTCTGACCGAAGAGTGCATCTCCTACTGCACGAATTATCTAGGCATCGAGAACCCCGTTGGTCTGCCCGTCAACAGGCACCTCGGCAGGCTCGCTGGATGGGGTCACCGTGAGGGTCGCCGCGAAATGCATGTCGACTTCGAGGGTCGACTCGCCGACTTTGAAAGAGCAAACCTAGTCGCGCTACAACACATAGACGTGGTCGATCCTTGGGTGGTAGAGCACAAAACCTTTATTGAGAAGACGTACAATGACCGAGGCCAACAGAGGACGGACGGAGATATAATCAAAGAGCACAACTCATGTTTCACGCGTTGGTTCAAGCAGAAGCTTCTGTCGTACCCTTTACATGAGGATTCTTCCGCGGAAGAACAACTCATATTCGCCTTGTCACAGGGCGCCGAGCACAACCTGATGACCTATGAGGCGTACGATATCAACGGCTACACATTCTACACCGAGAACAAGGACATGAAGAGCGATGGTTATCAGAACTCCGGGGTAACGATGGAATCCTACACCGGCAACGACAAGGACAGATACTACGGAAGGATCGAGGAGATCTGGGAGCTGAGCTACGCTGGAGAGAAGGTCCCGATGTTCCGTGTCAGATGGGCCAAGAGCGTCCTAAAAGAAGACCGGTATTTCACCACCATGGTTATACCCGAAGCCAAATCCAAGACCGCGGGCGCAAACGTCACCGCGAAAAATGAGCCATGGGTACTGGCTTCCCAAGTGGACCAATGCTTCTTCATTACCGACCCGTCAAAGCCCAGTCGTGTTGTCGTGAGGAGAGGCAAAAGGAAGATCATCGGAATGGATGGAGTAGCCAATGAGCAAGACTTCGACAAGTACGGCGACCCGAAGATCGAACATGACGACGACGATGAAGTAGCAGCACACACCACAAGAAGAAGCAGGACCACCCTACCTAAAGGACGTCCGTTCCACAGAAGAACTCCATTTGCGAAAAAGAAGGGCAAGAAGATTGTGAACAGATAGCTAGCTAAGATCGATTGTATTTAAATCGTAGTCTTCATTTCTCGATTGTATTTCATGGGCACTTTTTGATATCATGAATATTTTTAAATTTCATGGGCACTTTTTGAATTCATGAGGACACTTGATCTCGATCCCCCTCCATCTCGATCTCGATTCCCCCTCCATCTCGATCTCGATCCCCTCCATCTCGATCCCACCCGCACCCTCCCCCGCTAGCTCCACCGCCGCCGCCGACCCACCGCAATCCTCCCCCGCTAGCTCCACCGCCGCCGACGACCACCGCAACCCCCCGCTCCCCCCGCCGACGGCACCGGCCCTGCACCCCCCGCTCCACCGCCGCCAACGGGCACCCCCGCACCCTCCCCCGCTCCACCGCCGCCGCCGATGATATTTTCAAGTAACAAATTTGAACATATTTTTTAAAAAATTATTACTGTATTTATAAAAAAATATTACTGTTATGATTTAAACAAGTTTGAACATATTTAAACACAAATAAATATAAAAACAACATTTAAAATGCATAAAAATATATTGGGGAGCCTGGGAATCGAACCCAAGACCTCCTGGTGTGTGTGATGCGTGCTAACCAATCGGGTTAGTGGGTGGGTTCTATTGTAGATAGGGTTATGTTGTAGATAGGGCTAGTGGGCTAGATTAAAACAAAATTCTAATGGCGCACCGAGGCGCTGGTGCGCCATTAGAATAGTCGTACTTATGGCGCATGAGAGGGTGGTGCGCCATTAGAAAGCTTCCTCCCACACTAAATCCCCAATCTCTCTAATCTCTCCCCTGCCTCATCGATCTCACCTGCTGCCCCCCGTGTTCGCCGTCCCCCTCGCCGCCCCCTCGCCTCCTTCGCCGTCCCCGAGCCGAGCGCCACCTCCCTCACCGCCCCCCTCGCCTCCCTCGCCGTCCCCGAGCCGAGCGCCACCTCCCTCACCGCCCCCCTCGCCTCCCTCGCCGTCCCCGAGCTGAGTGCCCTCGACGTCCTCCCGCCCAAGCGCCCCCTCCCCCGCGGCCCCGCTTGCGCCCTCGACGTGCTCGTCGTCCTCCCTCACCGTCCCCCCTCCTCGAGCCGAGCGCCACCTCCCTCATCGCCCCCCTCCGCCCGCGCCCGCGCCCTCGCCGTCCCCCTCCCCCGCGGCCCCGCCTGCGCCAACCTCCCTCCCGAGCGCGACAGTTAGGGTTCCTAGCCGCCGCCACCGCTGTCGGCCGCCGCCGCGGCGCGCCCAGCCGGCCAAACCCTCCGCTGCCCCGCCTCCGGTACAGGACTCCAGCAGCGCCTCCTCCCATCAAGCAGCCACTCCCACCAGCGGCGCCCCCCTCCCTGGAGCAGGCGCTCCTGCCCAGCAACGCTGCCGCCCGGAGCTACGCCGGCGACCAGTCCGTAGGCAAGTAGCCACCACTCCCCCCTCCCTCTTCCCTCATCCCCCTCCCTCCTTCCTCTTGCATCCTCTGTTCAATTTTTTTTCCTGATTTTTTTAGTGGATGAGTACTTCATGTAGATTCGATACTGTGGGAATATAATGATAGTTATTTCTTGCTTGCTGCGTGATTTTAAGTTTTCCGAGGGAACAGTTTAATCAGTGTGCAGGGATCAGAATTAATATTTTGCTATGATGATTGCAGCCAATATTAGTAAGTAACTATTGCATTGTGAGGTTTCTGGATTAACTAACAGGTTTAAGTTTAGAGCCAAACAGTAGAGGTCAGTAATCATAATTATTTTATTCCAAACTGCAACCAAGCTAAGGTAGTATCTTAGCAAGCATTTGATGCCTTTGATTATTGAAAGGAATCAAACTGTCATTTTTGCCCATTTCTGTGGTTATTGGAGTAGCATCCTCTGCTTTCTCTTACCAGGAGAGCATGACTGTTACTGCATGTTTCTCAAGATATACATGTTGAAGTTTCTGTAACAATGAAGGAGAACATCTGGAAACAAAATATGATTTAAGATACACAACAAGTAGCAGGTAACATCACAAATTAGGATTTTTCTACTACCTAGTACGCTGAAGCAGGTTGCAGGGGCCAGATTTGTACTGCCACAAAGTTAAAGTAAATGCCATTTTTAGTTCTGATGATGGGTGGCAGGAAGCTGCACTTTGAGATGCAGGGCTATACATTTGAGAGTAAATTAAGATTATTTTGGACAATGAGCAGAGCTTAGGTAAGGAAATATTCTTTATTAGTTAAGTATATGTGCTGCTGCTCATGTTGCTGCTGGTGCTTTGGGTGATTCGACAGGCTGAAGCTATATTAGTTACGTATATAGAGCACCACCCAAGATGTATGTACATACCCAGCTATCATCAGTAACTTAAACAAAATAGTTGGATGTTCTTGGAGTTTCTTTGTTGAATCTCAAACTGCAACAAACAAATCGGGACAAATTCCTTTTTTACAAAAGATCGATCGGTCGAAGTTTTGGTTGCCGCTCTATCTAGTGTGAACAGTTTACGGCATGCTTCAGACTTACTTTGATGGTTGCAATATAACTTTTGATCCATCTTTGGTACTAATATCAAAGAGGTATACAGGTGGTGAGTACAGGAGCTAAGAGTCTCAGGATCAGATCAATTTGCCTATGTTGCTTCCAAGGAGTTGTTCTCTGTCTGGTCCAATTCTGAAGAAATAAAAAGTGAATAGTTTGTTTGTTCCCTGTGTGGTCACTCTATTTTTTGAGTACTGACATTAGTTATGTTTGTTAGCAGCAAGATATTTAAATGAAGCTTGTTCTTTTTCAACTGTTCAACTGATGCCATGAAACTGAATATAGTAGTTGAAAACCCTGTTTTTCTTCCTGATCGTGAAAATTTGAAGTCCTGTTTGTGTTTTGGTTTTGTTGGTTGACAATTATGTTTAGTTTTTCATTTCATGGGTGCTGTAAAATGTGCAGGTGGTGAGTTGAGGCTCAGCATACAGCTTGTTTGGACTAACCAAGAGGACGAGGTATGTTGCTTGCCCAAGCTAAGTGACACGTACGCGCCAAGTTTTCTGTTATATAATTACCTGTTAGTGCTTAGTTAAACTGCATGATACGGCCATAGCAGATGGATGGTACTAGGTGTTGTTTTGTTTCTTGCCAATGTATTCAGAGAGCAGATGTGCCACTGCAGATTTCTTTTCTTGAAGGCAGCTCACATAAGTTCAGCTACAAGTGAACAACTTGCTGCTATTAGATCTGGAATGGAAGCTCACATAAGTTGAGCTGATTTTTGTCCATATGAAAGCAGAGGACCATATGGTCTGTGGCCTTTTCATCCATATGAAAGTAGAGGCACATTGTGGTGCTAGTTTGCTGGGTTTTGTCTCCGACCATCGTGTCGTGATGAATTTGCAGGTACCCCGAGAGGCCCTTGAGTTTGCCGGAATGTTGATTAACTTCCGTTCCGGCAAATTCGGGTACTCCATATGTCCTATTTTCAGCAAAGGTCATGCTGAAATTTTCCGTGAATTTTAGCATGACTTTGCTAAAAATAGGACATATGGGGTACTTGCGACTAATGCATGGGCCGGGGTATCTTAGTACTTAATTAAGTAGGATCAACTGCCCCTTTATTCTTGCTGCATTAAACCATAGGTGGCAATAGAGCCAAGTGATTAGGCCCAACTTAGAATTCTCCTTAGCATCGATAAACCCTAGATGATAAACCCAACATAGGTGGCAATAGAGCCAAGTGATTAGTGCCAAGTGATTAGGCCCAACCTAGGGTGCCTCGGCATCGATAAACCCTAAATGATGAAAACTTAACTTGGCTGCCCCGGATGCCTCGGTGTCGATGAGAACCTAAATGATGTATGCTTAGGCTTTTAGGGTGCCTCGGCGTCGACAAACCCTAAATGATGAAAGCTTAGGCTTTTAGGGTGCCTCGGTGTCGACAAACCCTAAATGATGAGACCATGATCTTGTTCCTTGACAATAACCAACTTTTTGACCAAACTTTTTTCCTATTTAGAGCGAAACATGGCCCACAACGATGAGGCCGGTGGTTCGGGCGGCAAGCAATTCTGGGAGCTGTCCCAGGAGATGGAGGAACAACCTCACCGCTATGAGGACGCCGCGGAAGACACCGATCCTGATTACACAACCCCTAGTGGCGTCGGGGATGACACCACTGATGGTGCCGCCGAGGATGCCACCACTGATGATGGCGGCGCACACACAGATGGCAGCCAACCGAAGAAGCAAAGGAAGGACCGGCGCCCGAATGCGCTCCGCACCCTCAAGGAGGAATTCACTCAAGTGGACTCCGACGGGAATCCAACGGAGCCCAAACATATAGTCAAGGGGTACTCGGTTCAGCTCGGGTGCATTCTCCGGAGCACCGTCTCGATCAACACCGAGAACCTTAGGCATAAGGACCGAGGGAATTTGTGCAACCTCCTCTTCACGAAGCTGCACGAACGATACAAGTTCCCCGCCGAATTTGAAAACACACGCCTCTCAGGGAATAAAGTGAACAGTGCCGCCCTCACGAAGATGAGCACGGCCCTGTCTACTTGGAGAAGCGCAGTGAAGAGAATGATTGATAAAGGTGATAGTTATGAGAAGATCAAGGCGAAATATCCTTTGATGAGCGAAGATGAGTACAAGGAGTTCAAGATCAAGTGCGAGAGCAGTGCAACCTCCGAATCAAGTCAGTGGGGGAAAGAAATGCGGGAGTTGAACTTAGGGGAACACAAACTCGGTCCCGGCGGTTACAGAGTGGCGGAGCCTATATGGGACAAGGAGGACGCGGAGTGTGCCGAGCAAGGCCTACCTCCCCACTTCGAGAAATACAGCGGTAACAAGCAGACCAGGAACTATGTCAGGGCCCAGTACAAGGAGGACCCGATAACAAAGGAGCTTACCACGGATCCGAAGACCAAGGCGCTTGAGCTTGTTCTGGTAAGGAATACACCCCCGCGTAATAGCTCCATATGGTTGCACTCTAATTAATCCCCAATATTTCTAAATGGTTCACGTTCCTTTCGCAGGACACTGAAAGCAGTAGCGCGGGGTCGTCTCAGAGCTCCCCTTTCGACACCCCTTTAAATAGGCGTTGAACGTAATGAAAAACAAGGATAAGCTCACTAAGCCGACGTCAGCTGGTCGTGTGGCCGGCGAAGGCTTGTCCACAAAATGGGGGTCATACTATACCGCTGGTGTGCGGAAGGAGAAAAAGACCAGCTCGGAAAGCCAGACGCGTGAGGTTGAAGAACTCAAGGCACAAGTGGCGCGGATTCCGGAGCTTGTCCAAGAGCAAGTGGAACAACAACTGGGAACGAAGCTCAACGCCATGGTGCCTACGTTGATTCATGGGCTGACGACGTGGATTGCGGGCGGCCAACAGGGGCCTCCCTCGGTTCCCAGCTTCACGGCCAGCAACTCGCACAGCGCGCAGGCGCCGCCATTGCTGTCTCCGGCGGAGGCGGTATTCGTGTCTCCGGCGCCGGCACGGGCATTGGAGCTTAATGCACCCGGGTGTACGCCGGCCGTCACCTCGCCAGCAAGCGCCCCCTCCGTCAGTTGCACGCCCGCCGTTAGCGGTGCCTCGACATTAGCCGAGCTCGACGGCATCACGGTAACTAAGCCTCTCGGCCGATGACTTCATCTCTTTGCCTTTGACTGGGCATCCCTGACGCCGTGTACATGTTTTCGCAGGGCGCCACCGACGTTCCTTGCACTCTTCTGCACTTCGTGGGCGCCGAGTTGGTCGATGTCGCCAAGGGCAGAATCGTTCAACCGGGCAACCGCATGTTCCACGGTAATCCGATGGCACCCACAATGTATAGGGTTGAAGTGGTTCGGGTGCTGCCAGGCTGCGACGAGCTGTTACCTCCGATTTGACATGCTGGGGCCGATGAAGAAGATGAGATGACCCTCAGCGCCTGCGTAAACTGTCCCCTGCTTTGGCCGGAGAGCCAGATTCGTTTGGGGGCGGGGGACACCACCCCACAGACAAGACCGCCAGTCATGCCGGCGCCAAGCCATGGCAAGAACACCGCAACGCTACCGGACCTGCCGGACATCCCTATGGCACAGGATCCGGACAGCCCTATGGCACAGGATCCGGACGGCGACGACAACGATGATGGTACATTTACCAAACTTGATAAGTACTTTGCTGAACATGGGTACACTAACGAGTTCTGCGGGCCTCTTTCTCAAGAACCCAACCAAGACGACCATGATCTAACGACGGAGAAATCCAATTGCAACAGGCGTCGTCTGGCGTTCAGTTCTCTGGACATGCCTCCAGCTCCCGCCTTCACCGAGCCTCAGATAGCTGAGGTGCGAAATATTATCAGCCCCAACACGCTCAAGAAGGCGGTCTGTGAGCAGAACTTGGTCCCATTACAGGAGACCAAGAAGAACGGACGGAAGCGAAAGTCTAACAAGGGCACCGGTGCGAGCCAGCTGGCACCGAGTTCGTTCCGTGCTCAGGACGGGCCACCTTCACCTAAGGATATCTCGAGGAGGGTACATGTGGCGGGTAGGGCGATGCTACCGCCAAATATGCTGAATGCTGCAACCGGTGCTATGCAGAGTCTGCACGACAGTGTTCTTTCTTTGGAGAAGCGGCATCTCAGAGAGAATGATGTGGCATACCCGGTTTTCGTGGCCAAGGTGCCAGTGGGCAAGGGATTTGTGGATGGCGACATCGGGGGTACGATCGTCCTGCGGTTTGATGACATCTTTGCTATGTTTAACCTCCATCCGCTGCACTACACCTTCGTTCGGCTGTTTTTGCTGAGTATGGAGATGCGGATCATTAGAGACAAGACCCCGGACATCGTGATAGTCGACCCCTTCTACATGCGTGCCAAGCACTTGAGCAGCGCTGGGGACCGCCAAGTTGCGAGTTCACACCTCGAAGGCGTCATTCTGGCAAACCCAGATAAGGATAACTTCCTTGTGGCTTACTTTCCCGAGTAAGTCATCCCTTAACCGCCCCGTAACATATGATTTCTTAGATTTCGATCGTTCTTTTTTTTCT
This sequence comes from Triticum aestivum, assembly GCF_018294505.1. Lineage (NCBI taxonomy): Eukaryota > Viridiplantae > Streptophyta > Magnoliopsida > Poales > Poaceae > Triticum > Triticum aestivum. Next base: position 100,846,131 of record NC_057798.1, on the reverse strand, counting down.
AACATTCCGTGTTCTGTGCAGTGACACACATTGCACACTCATCCTCTTAAGCCCGAAATATTCCATGTCCACGTATTTCGACCCGAACCGTAACTCCAAGATAGACTACACAAATGTCAAGAAATTTCTTGATGATGTTCTCCCCGGCTACGCCAAATCTGGAGGCACCTTCACCAGGGAAGTTCATAAGTACGGCAAGCACACCTTCTCACACAATACGAATTTCTGCTGCGGCAAGCAGCCGCCTGGCGGTAAGAAGGATGCCTACTACACGCTCGATCACATGCGGGCGATCGTAAGGGACCATCATCAACTTCTGCTACCAGATAGTCTCAAAGATTGGGCCGCGAGGTTGTCTCCAACCCAGGACGCGGACCTCATACAAGAATTCTTTCGCATCCAGTCGGAGTTTGCGGACATCATCCATCAAGATGTCCATCATACCTCGGGGCAGTTCTACCTCAGATATCAACCGTCCAACAATGAGATAGATGGAACGCTACAAATGCAGGGTGACAACGACCGCGATTTCATGACCATCACGACAGACGACGGCTTCATCCACGCTCCTGTCCGATGAGTCGAGTCGAAAGTAGTGATGTGTAGTTCTGAAACATTGATTGGCTCATGTTGTAATTAAACTTTAATGAATTCATATGTCTCTTTGGTTTGGACAGTCATTCAACTTAGATGTAATCGATGCTATTTATTAGTAGGATCATGAATCGTGCTATTAATGTCTTACTTTTCTCTTCCGATCCTTTTGTTGCATACTTACATATTGCTTGTGTATTGTCTGTTGTCTGTTGTTTGGCTTGTGCATAGAGATGTCGTCGTATGTCGTGTACAAGGGTAAGGTTCCCGGAGTCTACGACGACTGGGAGGAGTGTCGGAGACAGGTTCACCGTTTCAGCGGTAACAGTTACAAAGGGTACACCACTAGGGCGGAGGCCGAATCTAGATACGCCCGCTATCTAGCGGGAGAGAGGAGGGAGCGTTGGAGGAACCGGATGAAGACCAGTTTGATCGCGATGATGCTCATCGTGATGACTGCAGCTCTCTTTTATGTGATGGTAGTTTAGATGATCGATATCGACTTGTAATGTGAAGACAAACTCGATACTCGCGGTCTTGAGACTTGTAATGTTTTATCTTTGTTCGGTCTTTTGAATTCGGAGACTAATATGATGAATTGTATTCGGAGACTAATCTTCAATTGTATTCGATGAATCTGCTGTTGTTGAGTGCTGCTGTCTATATTCTGTCCAATAATATATTTTGTAACCTGTGCAAAAATCAGAAAAGCAAAAAAAACAAATATTCATACTAATGGCGCATCAAGGCAGAGTGCGCCATTAGTATGCCAAAGGATACTAATGGCGCATCAAGGCAGAGTGCGCCATTAGTATGCCAAAGGATACTAATGGCGCATCAAGGCAGAGTGCGCCATTAGTATGACAAAGCACATAGTTACATATGGCCCCCCGGGAGGCATACTAGTGGTGCATGGTGTTACATACTAATGGTGCACTGCTTGGTGCGCCATTAGTATACCAGATACTAATAGCGCACCAGGGATGCGCCATTAGTAAAAAATTCTAGTGGCGTGCTACTAATGGCGCACCGGTAGTGCGCCATTAGTAGGCAAAACCGATGCGCCATTAGTAGGCCTTTTCCTAGAAATGGATCGGTCGACTAGAACGTCAAGACCATTGCTGAGTGCCTTGCTGATGAGTTGATCAATGCTACTCAAGGATCACCCGATTAGTCTAGTGAAACGTCAGGACCATTGCTGAGTGCCTTGCTGATGAGCTGATCAATGCTACTCAAGGATCACCCGACCGGTCGACTGGAACGTCAAGACTATTGTTGAGTGCCTTGCTGATGAGCTGGTCAATGCTACTCAAATATCACCTGATCGGTCGACTAGAACGCAAAATCATTGATCAGGCGTCTGGCCCTCCTCTTCCAGAAGCTGCATTAAGCAAACAAACAGCGGTTCGAGAGAAAAGCAGGTTCGGTCGAAGGCAGACGCAATATATGAGATGATAAATTCGGAGGTTCTTAACCGCAGAATAAAGTGCTCAAGCATCAGGCCCGAAGGAGTTTTAACGGTTAAAAATCCACTCGGCATTCCGAGGCAAATAAAAGTGGTGGCATAGTGTTTTTTTAATCACCCGACAGGAGAAGGACTGGCCGGGTCGCAGAAGCTGTCCAGGTCGATGCTGTCGGCGATGCGAGTGGCTGCCTCGAGGAAAGTGTCCATGAAGTCCTGGAAGGAATGCTTCTTAGTGTTTGCCACTTTGAGAGCTGCCAGCTTGTCATCCTTAGCTTCCTTGCAGTGCACTCGGACCAAAGACCAGGCGACGTCAGCACCACAGCGGGCAGCGGATTTCTTCAACTCTTGCACTCGACCTGGAATCTGATTCAGCCGAGTCATTAAAGACTCGAGGTCTTGAGACAATGCCGCCTGAGGCAGAGTTCGGTGTCCACTCGAGCCATCGCCGCCCTCAGTCGAGCCAGATAGTCGACTGCATCGTCCAAGCATGATTCCAATCAAAGCAAGTTCATCGCGACTTCGTCTTTCATAGGACAGTTGATGGGGTCGAGACCTGTCTCGACCCGTCCAGTCTCGGCTTCAAAGTCCTGACAGAGTTCTGGTCCATCACAACAAGCAATGAGTCGGCAGTATCATAAATTTCAGTCGACAACAGTTATTTAATGGAACAGTCATACCTTCAAGCTTCAAGACGAGTTTCACCGCAAGTTGTTCCAAATGAGAATCTAGCTTGCCCGTATTGGTCTTGAGACCATCAACTTCAGCGGTCAGATTCTCCTTGTCCTTCCTCAGTTGTTCGATTTCACTATTGGCGTCCGACACATCCGTCTTCAATTTCGCCTTCTCATCCTCCAACTTGCCGACTGAAGCCATCTTCTGGTCCGCGAGCTTCGTCTTCTCGCGTGCCTCCTTCTGAGCAGCTGCCAGATCCAGATCCTTCTGCTCCAAAGCTTCCTTCATCATCTCTAAAGAAACAACACTCTTCAGACGAGACTGAAGTTGGCGATTTTCACTATGCACATCTGCTTATGTGAAGTCACTCGGTTCAAAGAAACTGAAAGAAAGGCAGCGGAAAGTCCACCAGGCAGACGAAAGAGTCGAATGGTTACCTCCCATGATGGTCGTTTCTTGTTGGGCAGTCTTCAGGTTCTTCTTCGCCAATTCCAGGTCAAGTTCAATGCTGATATGCTTCTTCTTCAACTCAGTGAGCCGAGCTCCAAGATCACAAGACCTCTGCAGTCGGAAAGACAAGCATTTTAGTCGACAGAAATAAGGGACTGTGAAGGAAAATATTTACTCTAAGACTACTGCCGAATCAAATATTCAACAGTAGTCTCAGGGACTACACCCAGTGGGTGCACTTAGCGTGCCCCCACTGGATCAGATCAACACTCAACATCAGTTCAAAAAAATTATCAGACCCCAGTCGACTACCAGCAGTCGACCGTGGTCTCGGGGACTACACCCAGTGGGTGCACTCAACGTGCCCCCACTGATTCGGGAAGTGCAAAATTGTAGATCTCCTGAGTTTCAATCGAAGGAACACCCACTGGGTGATTAGATATAAAGTAACGCTGAAAGATTCGGTCGGAATTCTACTGACCTGGACATTGGTCTGAAGGGCAATGCTGGCATTGTAGGCTATCTGACTAGCTTCATGCATCACTTTCACCTACTCCATGACAAGATTCGCCTGGCGAAGAGCTTCCCTAGCGGCACTCGGCGAGTCGTACAGAGTTTGATATGCAACAAAAAGGGATGGCTCTAGAGGGGTCGAAGCAATTGTGGATCTGATGAGTGGACTTGCACCGGTGCAGCAGGTTTCTATGTAGCCGACCCTGATGGACGATCAGTCGTCAACGGGTTAGCAAACATGACGTTAGCCTGAACCATCGCCTCAGGCGCCGGTGTCGACTGCACCGGTGTCGACTGAGGGATTTGGACTTCAAGCCTCCTCCTGCTCAAACCTCCCCTCTTCTTCCTCCTCTCCCGTAGAGGCGCTTCTTCTTCTTCGTTGTCAGGAAGCACAACAACGTCTTGCGGAGCTACATAAGAAGAGAAGTATCAAATTTTTAGTCAATCGAGGGCCCACTCAGTTAAGCAGAGCTGAGTTAATGAACTTACCAGCTCGTGAGGTGGCTTCTTCGTCTCCTGGCGTTTTGTCAACATCCATGTCGGTGGCAGCAGAGGTAGGGCTGAAAAGACACAAGAGTTGGTCGGTCAGATCAAGAAAACTTTCAGTCGACTTACAGAAACTTAAACAAGATACTCACCCTCAGGAAACGGGGAGGTCCATCTTGATTCGCGGCAAGGTCTTCCGAGTCTTGGGGGAGCAACTTTAGGCTGCTTGGCCACCTTCTCCGTCGGCTCCGGAGTCGACGTCCGAGTGCGCTTCTGAGTACCGACACTCGGACCCATGCCTTTCTCACGCCCACTGACCGGATCATGCTGCTATTTGGATTGACATTCGGAGCATGGCGGCGAGTCGACTTCCTCCTCCTCATCTGATTCCTCGCTCTCCTCCTCCTCGTCACTTCCCTGTGAATCCCACTCGACACTATCCTCCGTGCTGTCCTCCCCCTCCTGGGCCTGTTCCAAGGCCTGTTCACCGTTGGGCATCGAATGCATCCCAGTGAACACCTACATAGGAAATTGGTCAAACGAGGGTCAGTCAATATCAAGTGCAGTTGGAGCATGAATAAGAAACAGTCGGAACAAAAAGAGAACCTTGTCGGGTGGATTTGCGTTGCTGAAGGGAACGACTCGCCTAGACCCTCTGGGGTTGTCCTGATTGCCCGTGATGCTCCTCAGCCACGAGGCAACTATTGCAGGCGGCACTTCTTCCGGATGGGTCCGAGCATTGTCGTCCGACCCGTAATACAACCACATCGGGTGATCGCGGGCCTGGAGGGGCTAGATGCGTCGACTAAGGAACACCTCCAACAGATCCAGACCATGACACCCTCGTTGATATGCTGAACCACCCTGCCCACCAACATCCTCGTCTCCATGATCTCAGCAGCAGTCACTTTCAGTGGAGGAGGAGTTTGGACTCGGTCAAACAAGAAGTGGGGGAGACCGGTCGATTGACCAGGGGTCGCGACATCTTGGCAATAGAACCAGGTCGACTGCCAGCCTCTAACGGAGTCGGGAAGGGTCATGGCAGGAAAGGCACTCCCTTTTCTCTTTCGGATGCCTAAACCCCCACACATCTGGATGACGTGGGTTTTTGAGTAACTCGACTTGGCCTTTTTTACCTACTGGGAACGAATAGTGAAGATGTGTTTGAAAAGACCCTAGTGCGGTCGACACCCCAAGAAGTTCTCGCACATCGACACGAAAGCAGCTAAATGCGTAATGGTGTTGGGAAATAAATGGTGGAGTTGAGCGCCAAAAAAGCTCAGAAACCCCCGAAAGAAAGGATGCGGGGGAAGCGAAAAGCCACGGTCGATGTGGGTGGCGAGCAGAATGCACTCACCCGGTCGAGGGTGAGGACTCATCTCCCCCGCCGACAGCCTCGCCGCTCCCTTGGCGATCAGCCCTGACTCCATCAGCTCATCCAGGTCCGCTTGCTAAATCAAAGACCGGATCAATTCTCCCTGGATCCAGCCCGGCGGCAGCCCCGCGCGCGACGATGACCTGTGTTGCTGCTTCTTGCCCTTCGCCACATCCTTTGTCCTCTTCGCGCGCTCTAGCGCCATCGTCTTGTCCTTCACCATAGCAACGGGGCAGCAGCGTCGGAGCGGAAGGGTAAGGTGCGGCTGAGAAGCAGAGAAAGGAGGAAGAAGATAAAATGCGCACAATGCAGACGCCTCGGTCAGGTCGCCTTATAAGAGGTCATTTCCGAGTGACTGACGAGTGGGGCCAGGCGATCCCGTCAAATCCCGCAACAGTCGCGCGCAGCGTACATGGCGAAAAAGGCAGCGCGGGAATTGAGGAATCACTGCTTATCCGCTCCGTCCGCTTCGGCCTCCCCCGTTTGGCGCGCTCCCCTGAAATTTTGTATCCCACGAAATCCGGGATACGCTGCAGACAATCGCGCCCAAAGATCCCGCGCTCCAACATAACGCTCGGCACACGAGACCCACAGTACATTCGTCTGTCCGCTGAATGGATCAAGGCAACTGAGTCGATGTCAAATATCAACATAGGCGTTCAGACTTACAGAAAGCACTCTCGAAGTCCCGAATCTCGGAACAGGTTCAATTTCAACCTACATTGCACTCACACCTTAATCCGTTCGGGGGCTACTAATGAGGATACAGACCTGGGGTAGGGTCATAGGCCTGACCTACACACCCTACCCAAGGTCACTACCCCAGAAGAATGAGAAGACCAAGAATCCACTCGATGATGCAATCACTCGACCGGAATTCTCTACCTTCACTCGACCATATGGAGACCACTCGACCACGTCGAATACCAGGATTCTGTAGGACGCACAACGGCCAGATATTCACTGCTTAGTCTGCATGGGCATTAAGAGTACTTAATGCTGGCGTTACCAGTAACGCCCCTTATTTTATGTACATTGGTTCCCTTGTAATGGAGGCAGGCTGGGGTCCTGGTGCACTCTATATAAGCCACCCCCCTCCTCTGGCACAGGGGTTCGCACTCTCTGTAATACAACACACACAATCCAATCGACCGCCTCCGGGCTCCGAGACATAGGGCTATTACTTCCTCAGAGGAGGGCCTGAACTCGTAAATCTCGTATGTACATATTCGCCATAGCTAAGATCTTGCCTCTCCATACCTACCCCCCTTTCTATTGTCAGGCTTAGAACCACGACAATGGGTGTCCTCGATTTTAAATACTCAGCCGCTCCAACCAGACGTACAACTGAGACAGCAATTGAAACTAGTCTATCAAATCATTGTCTTCACCAAGCTTACTGGTTCTATTTCCTCAACTCTTTCATTTCCTCATCTTTATTATTGTGTGCTTGTTCATATCTGTTTTGAAGACTTTGACTGAAGACTTTCTCAATTTCCTCAGCTCAATTTCTTCAGTCCGTCCGTCTTCATTATGTGATATCATGTGTTTACGCTTTCTGTACTCTGTGCTTGTCTTCATTCCATCTTGATGACCATTCTTGTGTTCTGTTATCTTTACATTTGATTACTTATTTCGCTGCTAGTAGTTCTTCAGTTAGGAATTTCCTCACCAGCAAATTCCTCAGTGAAGAATTCATAAAAATCGCCTATTCACCCCCCCCCCCCTCTAGTCGATATAACGCACTTTCAATTGGTAGCAGAGCAAGGTACTCCCTTGTTCTATGTGATTTTGGTTTAACCGCCTAGAGTTCTAGTTATGTCAACCGCAGGTATGATCAAAGTCTCTGCTGGGTGTCCTACCTTCGATGGAACAGACTACCCCTATGGGAAGAATAAGATGTGAATGCATCTTGAGGCAATTGATAACGATCTCTGGTATGTTGTGGAAAATGGTGTTTCGTCAGTCACACCTTCCCTGAATGCTGCTGATGTGAAGAGATTCAAGCAACTCGATTCTCAAGCGAAGAACATCATATGTGGCCATATGAGCAAAGGGCAGTATGAAGAGTGAGTGCTTTGGAAACTGGTAAGCTTATCTGGGATAGGCTTTCCAAAGTGAATGAAGGAGTCTCAAGGTGACTCTCGTGTTGATGTTCTTCGCAATCTCTTCAACTTCTTCAAAAGACTCGACAATGAAAATGTCCAGCAAACCTTCGATCGCCTCACTGATATCTCAAATGAGCTTCAAGCGCTTGGTGCCACTGACATAACCGACCATGAGGTGGTGATGAAATTGCTGAGGTCGCTCGATTCTTCATTTGATACTCTGGCACTGATGATTCAAGAACGTGCTGATTACAAGTCACTTGATCCCACTGATATCCTTGAGAGGCTAAATACTCATGAGTTCCAGCTTGCTAAGGAGAGAGATCTCTATGGTTCGAGCTATGGCAGATCACGTGCTCTGAAGGCCAAGGCAGTCTTTGAGTCTGAAGATGAGGACTCTGCTAGCAGCCTTGGTGATCCTGAATAACTGAGCCAGGAACTAGCACTGCTCATGAAGAAATTTCAGAAGTTCTCAAGATGTGGTCGCTTTGGAAAATCCTCAAGGAGCAATGATTCCTCATCTAGTGACTACAACAAGAGGCTATGCCACAAATGCAAGAAACCTGGTCACTACATCCAAGATTGTCCTCAGTGGGATAAGGAATCAAAGAAGAAGAAATACAAGGATTATAGTTCTGATGACGCAAAGAAGAAGAAGAAATCTTAAAAGTCTTCATCATCAAAATCCTCGAAGTCTTCATCTCAAAAGAAGAGCAGCTCCAAGAAGGCTCGGGCATTCATTGGCAAGGAAATGGACTCTGAGGCTGAATCTGAGGAACATGAGGACGAGGAGGGATCTGAGGAGTCCAAGTCTGGTGTGGCGAGCCTAGCTCTCGCTACTGCATTCGTCAGCAAGTCTATCTTCAACTCTAAAGAAAATGGCTTCACCAACAAGGCTGATGAAGGCAATGATGACTACGCTCCCACCTATTGCTTCATGGCAAAGGGTGCCAAGGTAACTAAATACGCCTCCTCTGAATCTAGTGAGGATGAATCTGATGAAAATCTCCAACCCACTACTCTAAACTTGCTAAGATTGCTGTGAAACAACAAAAGTCTTTTGAAAAGGTTCAAAACATGCTAGATAAAAGTGGTGATATGTTGCGTGAAGAAATGGACCACACTAAAACCTTGACTGAAAATCTTCAGAGACTTCAGTCCAAGTTTGACAACCTTCAAGGTCATCATAACACTCTCTTATATGATCACGAGAAGCTTTCTTATGAATTTCTTCAAAGAAAGCAAGATCTTGAGAAGCTAAGAGTGAGTTATGAAGATCTTCAGAAGGAGTGTGATTCATTACTTTCTCAACAAATCAGCGCTACTCAGGAAGAATTTGATCCTCCATGTCTGAAGTGCATTGAACCTGAATCTGCTAATTGTTCACGTGAATGTTCAAAAGCTTCTAATGCTACAAATTCTTCACCTGTCTCTGCTATCACTAATTCCTCATCTGAGGACATTGCTAGTATCACTGATGATGCAGGGCTGAAGGAATTGTACATGACAGGCATGTACAAAAGCCTCAAAGGGCATCAGACTCTTTGTAATGTTCTCAAAAATGCGATCCTCAACAGAAACCCTAGGAAATAGGGTATTGCCTTTGAGAGGAAACTCAATGTTGATGGAACATATTGGAAGCCTGAGTAGTACACCAAAACCTCATGGGTTGCTGCAAAGGGACCTCTAGTTGATCCATCCAGTTTATCTGGCTTTACATGTGAATCTCCTCATTCTTCTGATGAGTCATTTGACTCCAACTATAAACTGTTCAAAAATCAGAATGGTGAAGTTTTTGCTAGATATGTTGGCTCAAACTACAGGAACGGTTCCCCTATGAAGAAAATCTGGGTTCCCAAAAAGTTGCCTTGAAAGTCTTCAGGTGAATGTCCTCATGACACCCCAGTGAAGAATAGGAACTCCAGATCAAATTATTCATATGGACCAAATTATTCATATGGATCCAAGTCCTCATACGGACCAAATTCCTCACGTGGATCAAATTCCTCAAAAGGATCAAAGTACTCATATGATCACCATTGTGCTAACCCCTCTATTTCGCAGGGTAGAGCTAAGGGCTATGAATATGAGCCACTATTCTTCTAATCATTATGTTCATAAGTCCTCGAAGAATTTCTCTGCTTATTCATATGCTTACCCTAACCCCTCTTATGTGAAACAAAGTGGACTGGCTTCTATGCCACCTTTCTTATATGGCGCTCGCAGAGTGATGAATTCTTTGCCACCCCTTCAGATGTGGGTGGTGAAGAGAAAGAACTAATCTCTTATGCAGGGTCAGGTCTCCAGACGTGCTTAAAACGTCTGAAGAATTTGCTGGAGACCTGAATAGTGCCTGATAGGGCGCAGGCTAATCATGATGAAATGAACTTTCAATTCACACGTCCTCATACCATTTATCTATTCTATTGTTTGATGAAATTGATCTGATGATATTGATGTCATATTCTTCACTGATGAAGTATATGAGTTCGTAAGTTGCACAAATTCATCTGCAGGATGAACAACCCAAAGCAAATGAGTGGGTCCTCGATAGTGGATGTACGAATTAGATGACTGGTGAGAAGAATCTATTGATGGATGCTCCTTTATCACCGTCGCATCTGAAGCATATCATCTTCACTGACAAAGGCAAAAGTCAGGTATTGGGTCTAGGTAAGGTTGCGATCTCAAAGGATCGACACATGGACAAAGTCATGCTTGTCGAGTCCTTAGGATACAACCTCATGTTTGTCTCAATGCTTTGTGATCTTGATATGGTTGTTGTCTTTGGCAAGTATCGTTGTGTTGTGATCATGGAAGCTGACAATCCCAAAGTCTTCGAAGGCTTTAGGAGAGGAGATTTGTACATTGTTGATTTCTCTACAGGACCACAACCGGCCGTATGCCTACTTGCAAAAGCTTCATAAGGCTGGCTATGGCATCGGTGACTTGGTCACACTGGCATGAGGAATTTGCACACGCTCGCGAAGAAGCATGTCATTGGCATTGAGAATGTAAAAATCCTCAAGGATCACTTATGCGGAGCCTATGAAGCTGGAAAGATGACTAAGGCCAAGCATCCAGCAAAGACTATCATGACTACCACCCGACCCTTTGAAGTGCTTCACATGGATCTCTTCGGTCCTAATCATTATTCTGCTATTACATATGATGCATCTCTATATGGCTTTGTTATTGTTGATGATTATTCTCGTTACACATGGGTGCACATTGTCACTTACAGACATGAGTTGCAGGAAGTCTTCAAACGATTTTCCTCGAGGGCTTCAACCAACTTTGGTGTGAAGATCAAGCACATCAGAAGTGACAATGGGACTGAGTTCAAGAATTCCGGTCTTGATGACTATATTGATGAACTTGGTATTACTCATGAGTTATCTTCTCCTTATACTCCTCAGCAGAATGGCGTCATGGAGCGCAAGAACAGAACTCTTGTTGAGATGGCTTGCACTATGCTTGATGAATACAAGACACCTCATCATTTCTGGATTGAGGCCATTGATACTGCATGCCACATCATCAACAGAGTATATCTTCACAAATTCTTCAAGAAGACTGCCTATGAACTCCTCACTGACAAGAAACCCAATGTGAGTTACTTCAAAGTCTTCGGTGCTAAATGTTGGATTAGAGATCCTCATCACAATTCTAAATTTGCACCGAAAGCACATGAGGGTTTTATGCTTGGTTACGGAAAGGACTCGCACACATACAAAGTTTTCAACAACGTTCTTCACAAGGTAGTTGAAATTGTAGATGTGCAGTTTGATGAGACTAATGGCTCGCAAAGAGAGCACCTACCTTCTGTGTTAGATGAACCAACACCTGAGGAATCTATCAAGTTCAAGGCTACTGAGGATGTCATTCCCACCGAAGAATCTGCTAAAGAAATCATTCCAAAACGTGATGAACGTCGAGCTAGCGCACCTGAAGAAAATAGTGCTGAGGAAAATGCTCCTGAAGAGAATGCAGATCAAATTCCTCAAAGACAACCCGCTCATCCTCGTATTGCAATGAAGTGCAAATTGAGAAGATCATCGATGACATTGAAGCACTAGGTCCTCTCACACGCTCAAAATCTTCACATTTATCTAACTTTTGTGGGCACTTTGCTTTTGTCTCTATCACAGAGCCCACTAAGGTAGATGAAGCATTTCTGGAGCCTGAGTGGATTCAAGCTATGCAGGAAGAATTACATCAGTTTGAGCTCAACAACGTGTGGGAACTGGTCAAACGTCCAAATCCTTGCAAGCACAACATTATTGGCACAAAGTGGATCTACCGCAACAAGCAAGATGAAAATGGCCTTGTGGTGAGGAATAAGGCATGGCTTGTAGCTCAAGGCTACACACAGGTTGAAGGAATTGACTTCGATGAAACTTTTGCACCTGTTGCTAGACTTCAGGCTATTCGCATATTACTCGCTTATGCTAACCAACATGATATTATCTTACAACAAATGGATGTGGAAAGTGCATTTGTCAATGGTAAGCTTGAGGAAGAATATATGTTTCTCAACCCCCAGGTTTTGAAGATCCAAAGCATCCTGACAAAGTCTTCAGACTCAATAAGGCCCTGTATGGCCTCAAGCAGGCCCCTCGGGCGTGGTATGATACTTTGAAGGAATTCCTCATGAAGAAAGGCTTCAAACCCGGTTCACTCGACCCAACTCTTTTCACTAAATCTTATGATGGTGAATTGTTTGTGTGCCAAATTTATGTTGATGATATCATTCTTGGTTGTACTGACCAACGATACAGTGATGAATTTGCCTATATGATGAGTGAATAATATCAAATGTCTATGATGGGAGAATTGAAATTCTTTTTAGGTCTTCAAATTCGTCAACAGCGCAATGGGATATTTATATCTCAGGAGAAATACCTCAAGGACGTATTGAGGAAATTCGGCATGCAAGATTGCAAAGGGGTCAAAATTCCAAAGCCCAAAAATGGCCATCTATGCACTGATGAAAATGGTAAAGACTTCGAACAAAAGGTATACCGCTCCATGATTGGCTCTTTATTGTACCTATGTGCATCTAGGCCGGATATTATGCTTAGTGTTTGCATGTGTGCCCGATTTCAAGCTACACCGAAGGAATCACACCATAAGGCTGTGAAGCATATTCTTCGATACTTGGCTCACACACCCACACTTGGATTATGGTATCCCAAGGGCTCTTCATTTGATCTCATTGGATATTCAGACTCTGACTATGCTGGAAATCGCGTGGACCGCAAGTCAATGTCAGGCACATGCCATTTCCTCGGACGATCTTTGGTCTGTTGGTCCTCGAAGAAACAGAACTGCGTATCACTCTCCACTGCACAAGCTGAGTACATTGTTGCTGGATCATGTTGTGCTCAATTACTATGGATGAAGCAAACACTCAAGGACTATGGCATCAACGTGAAGAATGTGCCTCTCTACTGCGACAATGAAAGCGCTATCAAGATTGCTCATAACCCAGTTCAGAACTCAAAGACCAAGCACATCCAGATTTGTCATCATTTTCTTCATGATCATGTGTTGAAGGGTGACATCTCCATCGACCACGTTAGCACTGAAGACCAGCTGGCCGATATCTTCACTAAGCCCTTGGATGAGAAGAGATTTAGCAAGTTGTGGTGTGAGCTAAATATCCTAGAATCTTCGAACATTCTCTGAAATGGACACACATCCTAACACTTATGCTGACTTGATGACTTAGATGCGCAACACACGAAGTAAATTTTTCTTCAATCAATGAAGACTAACCCTCTAAGTGTGAAGAAATTGATTGTCAGAGCCCTACGACAATTGTACGTGGTGTCTGAAATCAACTTTCTTATACAGTGGGTCACGCCACCAACCAAAGTTGAAAATCTTCAATTTGAGTTTTTCTTCGTTTTTGAAATTCCTCAGTTTTTCAAATTCTTCAACTTTGCATTGTCTTCACTCCTTCCGGTGTTGTTCTTCATTTCAATATAATATATATATATGAGTTTATGTCCTCAATAGCATTCACTTATTGCAAATTCTTCAAGTTGTTTTCTTTTGCTAAGTGAATGTGATCGGACCCTTCCCCCTCTATGCTAAACTCAACCCAGTCTGTTCACAAATTCTTCATGTGCGTTCTGATTGAAACTTGTTCAAAATCTTCACTTTGTCCTTGACAGCTGAAGAAATTGCGAACAGAAATTTTAATCTATCTGATCTGAATTTTTGGCTTTGCCGCTCAAAGCGTTCCGCATCCCACGACAATACTTATCCATTCACCCACGATCCTACACGATCGCCACCTCTCAGTACGTGGGTCACACATGTCAAGCGAATGAGAAGGGCCAGGGGAACATTCGTCTGATTTCCTTGGGCGTATAGTTTTTCACTTCCACTATAAATACCCCTGCCTCTTCCTCACTTCACTTTTACTCCGCTCGCTCTCACTCCCGCTCGAGCTCCCCAAAACCCTAGCAGCGCCGCTACTTCATCGTCGCCGGTGAGGAAGAGCTTCACTGCCTAAACCTCGTCGTCATCATACTCGTGCCGGTTGCGGGTTTCTTCACTCCTCCGCCGCCGTAGCCATCTTCCTCTGCCGAGTTAGGGCGTGGAAGATCTGAACTGACGAACTTCACATCTACACTTCCCAGTTCGTCGTGTTCTTCATCTTGGGTAATTAAAAGTTACTTTTACTACCCTCTTTGATTCTTATGTTTACTTGAAAATCTTCAAAGGTGTTTATTCTTTAAATCTTCACACACATGAACACCTCACATGTCATCTGCTCTTGATTCGTTTCTCTAAGCAATGCTTTTCTTCAAGATTCCTCAATTGTGTGGATTTTCAATCTATACAACTCTGGAACCTGAGACAAAGAACGCTTAGTGAAATTCCTCAACACACATCCGGTCAAATTCCTCAAACCTTCTCTTTTTGAAAAACCTTCTAAGAACGCATATGACCTCTCCAAATTCCTCGCAAACATACTCTATTCACAGGTACAAATGTCCACTACTGAATCACTAGGTTCTCATCAACTTAACTTATTTGCAGCGTTCCTCGAAGAAAAGTTGCACAGCTCTTCAGAAACTTCACTTGTTCATATTCCTCAGCTGAAGAAAATGACTGAAGGAAAGAAGCCACAGAAGGGTGGGAAGAGGCCTGAGGTCAATACTGCTTTTGAAATCCCTGAGAACATTTATGCTGGATACTGCACTCCTGATGAGGCCAAATTTGGCAAGGAGGACAAAAATCAGCGCAAGGTGCGCATTCAAAGGATAGAGAGGAGATGGGCACAGGAATGGAGGGAGTACAGGTATGTTACTCCCAAGTATATGAAGAAATTCGTGCTAAACCCTCCATGCTCAAGACCTCCATTGGCACCAGGCCAAGTGGCAGTTCCCACCAGCCTCAAGCGTGGTGAGGACTATGCCGATGAATGGGCAAAGCGTCAGGCCAAGCTAACCAAGCAAGCAAAAGAAGTAGTGAAGAAATTCAATGCAGACTCTGCTGCTGCTGCTGCCTCTGCTGAGGCCTCTGCGACTCATCCAAAGAAGGCGATGCCTAAGAAGCCTGCTCATAACTCAAGTGCTTCTCCTCAAATGCCCTCATGGTCAAGCTCCTCAGCAATGCCCTCAAGGCCAGATTCTTCAAGGCCCTCACAGCAAATTCCTCAGACTGCTCCTCCTCCTTCAAAGTCCTCAGCCCCTCCGACAAAGTCTTCAGCTGCTCCGACCAAATCGTCGGCACCTGTGCATCTCGCCATGTGTCAAAGGACTACATGCATCTCTATTGCCTCAGGAGCATCTGCTAGTTCCTCTGCTGCACCAAATTCCTCAGCTGGCCCCTCTCTACTGAAGAAAAAGGCAACTGTTGGACGAGGCCTTCGACCAAGTCCTCACAAGAAGCAGGTCACCTTCCAAGTGCCCTCTCATGACGATGAGGCTGATGATGAAAAACTTGCCAAAATCATCAGAGACAGGTAGGCCAGGGCCGCTAGAGCCAAAGGCAGCAATGTGCCACTGCTATTGGATTCAAAGTTGATCCTTGACTTCATTGACCTATGGCACAAGGACCCTAACACGCCATTACCGGAGATGAACCTCACTCCTGGCCAAAGTCATGTTCTGATTGCCTTCATTAAGGAAGAAAAGTGGAAATTTCAAGAAGGCAGAAGGTTGAAGAAAGCGTAGTACAAGAAGCAGCGCTATCTCAAGGACAATGTCCTCACTCTCACTCTTGACCAACGCGTTGTCTTGCAAGCTGAAATCAAGCAACTGAGTGATGAATTCAATCGGTACTATGCTGATTGGAAGGGCGCCAAGGTTTGGTTCGTCAATCTGACAAAGACTTTCACTTCAAGTGTTGCTCCTCCTATGCACATTGAAGTTACACCGGCTGAAGCATCTGCTCAGCCCACTAAAGAGCATGCCAGCACCGCTGATGAAAATTAGGCTGCTGAAAAAAATGAGAGTACCAGGGCTGATGACTCCATTCCAGCCACTGAAGAAATTGCCAGGGCATCCACTAGTGGTGCGTCTGAAGAAAGTGAAGGAGTCAGGGAAACTGCATCAGTTGCGCCTGAAGAAGCTGAACCAAAGTCCTCTGCACCTCCTGCACCTACACCAACTCCGATCCTACCATCTGCATCAGATGTGAAGAAGACCAAGGTCGCAGAGCGTGCAGCTGTGAAGAAAAGGAAGGCATCAACTTCATCAAATTCTTCAGCTCCGAAGAAGATGAAGCCTCTGACTAGCTCAATTGACAACCCAATTAATGTCGTTCCTGTCTCTTTCATGCCATCAAAGGACCTTGTTCCTTTTGGTAAAGATTATGTGATTCCCATCGATGAAGAGAATCCTTCTACTGCTTCGTCAGAGCAGTTGGATGAAGAAATTGAAGTGGATGCAATCCCTTCAACCCCAGTTGTTTCCTCGCATATGCCTAAGTTCACTGCTGAAGAGGCAGTTATTGAAGAAATGGAAGATGGGGATGTGGACATTGGCTGTACCGCTCCAGTGCTCAATGATTACTTTGGGAAAGTCTGCACCCCAACTCTCCAATGTTCACACCACTCCAAGCTATTCCTCAGTCCCCAGCCGCTACTGAAGTACAAATGGATCTGAAGAACCTCATGCAACCCCGTCTGTTCATGAAGAAATTCCAGCCACTAGTGCTGAAGAAATTGAAAATGAAGAATTCAAGACCCAGGCTGCAGCTGAAGAAGAGCCCGAAACTCCTTAGTATGTGAATCCTGAGATTATGATTCCTGAGGTGGTGATGTAATTGACTGACACTCCTCAGCCCAAGCCAAAGGATCCCTTCTCAAAGAAGCAAAAATTCAAGGCTGATGATTTCTTCGGTGAGCACGTGTTCTTCACTGACTTCAACCCCTATGACAATGCTCATCTTAGAAGGAAGCGTTTCTGGACTGCCAGCCAGGCAAACTTCTATTCTTCATTGTTGTTCAATAAGGACAAAGTCTTCGATCACGAGCATATTCCTCACGTGGACATGGAATCAATGCCTTGCTTCTCTCAAGTCCTCAGTATGCTTCATGATGCAGGCTTGCTCAACTTTTGCTCAGACATAGTTGACTGGAATGAAGAGCTCATTCTTCAGTTCTACACAACGCTGCATATCACAGGTGATGCTGATGACATCAACTCTTGGGTGTTGGACTGGATGACCAAAAACACTCACTACAAGGCATCGGCATCTGAATTGCTTCGAGCCCTGCCAATCAGTCCTCCACCTGACGATGCTTGTTGTTTGTATGATGAGTCTGAACTCACTGCTCATTACATGCAAGTGCTCATGAAGCCTCTGAAGCCTGGTCAAGCTCCAAGGACCAAATTCCTCATGAAGGAATTGCTCTATGTGCCAAGAACCATCTATCGCATTCTGACGAAGACTATGAGCCCTATCAAAGGCCATGACTCATCCGATGAAGAAATTGTAGGGATGATGAAGAATATGCTATTCAACATCATGCATGGCATCACCATCAATTATCATGATTTCTTCATGAGGACTCTGGCAAATGTTGCACTTTCACCGTTTGAGCTGAAGCCTTATGCTCCTTGGATTATGAGATTCCTCAGAACAAGGTCTTCACTCAACTACAAAGCCGACTTTCAGAATCACCTCAGCTACTTGCCCCCGATAGAAGTCCTCAAGCGGACATATTATTCAGCTGATGAGAAGGGCAAGGCACCAGCTGTTATCGATGAAGGCATTCGTCCATTGGATGGTCAGTACCGCAAAGCTACATCTTATTCCACCAATGATGACTCTGCCACTCATGATTCTGCTGCAAGTGCATCCAAGCCAAATCCTCAAGCCACTGCTCCTCCTGTGATGATTGACCGAGAGCTGCTTCCAAGTCTTCACCAGAAGGTGGATCGAAACCACAAATGGGTTAAGCGTCCGTTTGGCTCTATTCTTCACAACATGACTTCTACACATAATGCAGTGAAGAAAAACCATTACTACCACCATGAAGTTTTTGATCGCACCTCGGCTATTCTGTCTCATCTCTATGGTGAAGAAGATTTGAAGCAAATGGGTTTCAAAGAAGATTTTGACTGGTCTGCTCCTCCATCGAAGAAATTCAAGAAGGTCAAGGTTCCTTCCTTGGTGACCAGCTCATATTCTTCATCACGCGACACGTTCAAGTATGAAGACTTGGACGACACTGTGGCAGGCCCTACAACGACTCAAGACCCTGACAACGCTGGCGCTCCTCCATCATCATGATATTCTTCAGGGGCGTTAGTCCTCATTTTCAACCCTTTTGGTCATTCGATGACAAAGGGGGAGAAATTTGAGTTAGTCTTCAAGCGGGTCTATCTTATATGGGTG
Organism: Triticum aestivum; assembly: GCF_018294505.1. NCBI lineage: Eukaryota > Viridiplantae > Streptophyta > Magnoliopsida > Poales > Poaceae > Triticum > Triticum aestivum. Next base: position 100,827,602 of record NC_057798.1, on the reverse strand, counting down.
TTTTCTTTACTAAGTTACAACTCTCGTTCTTCTGATGACTTTGCTGGATCGAGTTGTAATCTTAAACTCTATGGTGGCCTGATACTTTTGCTGAGTTCTTCTACATGCTTTTTTCCTCATTAATGTTAATGCACGCATGCTGAATTACATCAGTCGCCATATTTCATCATGCATTTCAAATTCTTCATACTATATGTCAAATGCGTGTATGAATTACAAGATATAGGGGGAGTTCTCCATGATTATACTCTTCAAGTGTGCATTGCTTCAAAAGCAAATTCCTCACTACGCACATCTTCAGGGGGAGTTCTTCTATATCTTGCAATCAAATTCCTCAACATCAGTATTTACACTTCATATATTTATTCCCGTTGAAAACTTAACCTATATTGTCATCAATCACCAAAAGGGGGAGATTGTAAGTGCATCTAGTGCCCCTTAGTGATTTTGGTGTATTGAAGACTTATAGGTTAAGGGCTGATGCGTTTGTGAGTGTACATAGGTCTATAAGTCTATGAGGAGTTTGATATTTAGAGAGAAAGTCGACCCCTAAAAATGAAGTTCTTCAGCTGAAGACTTCGGATTTCTGAAGACTTTCTGAAGACTCTGAAAGTGAAGAAATTAGTGTAACCTTGAAGACTTGGCAATCAATCGAGGAACATGAAGCGTGAATACTTTTGTTTTTGTAGTTTCATTTTCTCTTTCTTGAGTCATAGGAAACACCGTACTTTTAAAGGGGGTCGAGGAAATACTAAGGAAAAATTTCCAGGTGATGCTCAACTCAAAATCCTACACCTACCAATCCCTTCGAGTGAAGCCATTGGAAATCTCATACAGTTCAGTCATATTCTTCAGTGACAGAGACGAAGTTCTTCTGGTCTCTGAGGAATTTGTTCTGACTGAGGAGTTAGGAATTCGCTAGTGCGGATTGCCTACACAGTGAGGAACATGATAGCCCTAAGGAATTTGAGAGTCAAGATTCTGAACGTTGTTTTGCTATGCGCCAGCTGTCCCAAAATATCTACCCACCTAACAGTCATATCATTGAAGGGCATTTATGTCTTATCATGTCGGGCTGCTCCCTAGGCTATAAATAGCCGCCCCCTACAACCACTAGCTGGTTGGCCGCTCCGAGAGAAACTGACACTTATCATTTGAGAGCATCCCATCCTCCAGGACTTTGAGTGAAAATCATCAAGTGAGGAAAACCCAAACCCAACACCTACAAACCCAAAGTGATTGAGCATCACTGAAGAGATTGATCATGCGTGGATCCGACGCTTGTTACCTTTGAAGATTGTGCTTCTTCCAGACGGTTAGGCGTCATGGTCTAGAGCATCCAAGAGGAATTGTGGATCGCCGAGTGACCTAGTCTGTGAAGGTTTGGAAGTCACCTGAAGACTAACCATGAGTGATTGGGCGAGGTCTGTGTGACCTTAGGTCAAGGAGAATACGGTGAGGACTGTGTGTCCAAGACTGGGTGTCCTCGAGCTTAAATACTCAGCCGCTCCAACCAGATGTACAACTGAGATAGTAGTTGGAACTGGTCTACCAAATCATTGTCTTCACCAAGCTTATTAGTTCTATTTCCTAAACTCTTTCATTTCCTCATCTCTGTTGTTGTGTGCTTGTTCATATCTGTTTTGAAGACTTTGACTGAAGACTTTCTCAATGTCCTCAGCTCAATTTCTTCAGTCAATCCATCTTCATTCTGTGATATCGTGTGTTTACGCTTTCTGTACTCTGTGCTTGTCTCCATTCCATCTTGATGACCATGCTTGTGTTCTGTTATGTTTACATTTGAGTACTTATTCTGCTGCTAGTAGTTCTTCATTTAGGAATTTCCGCACCAGCAAATTCCTGAGTGAAAAATTCATAAAAATCGCCTATTCACCCCCCCCTCTAGTCGATATAACGCACTTTCAGCTATGTGTTTGAGCTTTCTCTCTCGTGATCTTAATATGTCACAATCTTGATGTATCATGGGCTTTGTTTATATAGTTGGATCATATGGTGTTTTCCCCTCTCTATCTTGTTGTGATAAATTGTGTTTTTCCCTTTGAGATTTCATTATTATCGGATTGAATACTTTTATGGATTTGAGAACACTTGATATATGTCTTGCAAATGAATACTCGTGGTGACAATGGGGTATCGTATTGATTCACTTGATATATGTTTTGGCACTCAACTCGCGGATTCCCGAGGTGACATTGGGGTAATCTATGCGTAGGGGTTGATGCATGTTCTCATCTTTGTTTCTCCAGTAGAAATCTTGGGGCACTCTTTGAAGTTCTTTATGTTGGATTGAATATTATAAATCTGAATTTTCTTTCGTGTTATTTTAGAACGAACTCTAGGATAGATCGAATGGAAAGAATAGCTTTGTGTTATTTTAGTACGAACTCTTGAATAGATCGAACGAAAAGAATAGCTTTGAGGTAGTTTCATACCCTACAAACAATTCCGTCTTACGTTCTCCGCTAGATAGGAACTTTGGAGTGATTCTTCATTGCACTTTGAGGGATAATCATATGGTCCAACTATGTTAGCAATTTTGAGAGATTGCACTAGTGAAAGTATGCACCCTAGGCCTCATTTTCCATCATTGCAATACCGTTTGTCCTCCATTTTACTATTTACTGCCTTGCTGTTTTTATTGTTTGCACTACAAAAACTCATATCTACTATCCATACTACACTTTTATCCCCATGTCTTCGCCAAACTAGTGCACGTATCCAATTTGCCATTGTATTGGGTGTGTTGGGGACACAAGAGATTTATTGTATTTGGTTGCAGGGTCGTTCGAGAGAGACCATCTCCGTTCTACACCTCTCACGGATTGATAAACCTGTCAGGACCCCGACTCAATGCCACATCGATCTAGCATGTAACACCTCATATCACTTTGCGGCCTCACGCACGGTATTCCCACGAGTGTCGCCTTACCTTTGCCTGGGACCGTTTGCGCCTTTTGGCACACGTATATGACAGTGTTGCTAGCATCCATATGATAAGGAGCCCGGGCTGACATGGCTAGTCGTAAACCCAAAGTGGCACAAACCTACAGGGACAGGCATCCATGACCCAGCATCGAACGTGTCGGTCATCAGCGAGTGAATCTAGGCTGTAGCACTGGGCTAGCAGGACTCCGGTGAACCGGGCTGTAGCGGGCTAACAGGACTCCGGTATCCATCGCGTGACATTTCTCGGAAGGGACAGACACAGTAACGAAGAAGGACACATGCCGGCCAGCCTAAGTGTTCCGGAGCAGTAGCAAGCTACCCTGGCTCGGTGGAAACACTAGGAGACATTTCCCGGTAAGAGGGGCTACTAAGGATAAACAACTAGATAGTCAGATCCCACACATACCAAGCATTTCAATAACATACACACAATATGCTCGATATGTGCAAGTACAACATGGCATCACAACATGACTCTACAACTCAAGTATTTATTCAATAGGCTCCAAGGAGCGAGATATTACAAACATGGGTCTCACGACCCAACATTCAGAGCATACAAGTCAAACACATGCGGAAGCTTAACATGTCTGAGTACAGACATCTACAAATGAAAAAGGCTGAGAAGCCTGACTATCTACCAGATCCTGCCGAGGGCACAAGATCGTAGGTGAGGTAACAAGCTAAACATCAAAGTCCACGCGGAATTACTAGTGAGACTGAAGTCTCTCTGCAAAAACATAAAATAGGCAAACGTGAGTACAAATGTACCCAGCAAGACTTACATCAGAACTAACTACATATGCATCATTATCAACAAGGGGATGGTGGGGTTTAACTGCAGCAAGCCAGCTTTGACTCAGTGACTATCCTGAACTATGACTGCAAGTAACTCTTTTGAGGTGGCGCACACGAGTCCACATATTCACCATGTCAATACACCACTATGGATCCGCTCCCGTCTCCCTACGAGAACACCATCCATAGCACTCATGCTTATCTTGCGCATTATAAAGTATCCACTTTCACTTGTCTATGAACTGATATAAGCAACCCAGAAGTCCTTTACCGCGGACACGGCTATTCGAATAGATGATGTTAACCCTGCAGGGGTGTACTTCTTCATACATGTTTCCACCACTTAGCGCCTGCACACGACATGTGCTCGGCAGACTTCAAGCGAAAGCCGACGTGGGTGTAGACCACGACCTACCTAAACACTCAAGTCTCTAGTCCAGGTTTATCGCCTATTCGGGTTCCATCCATGAGGAGATCTGGCTGGGGTTTCGCTCACAGCCCCAAATGATGTGAACAGGGTTCCGAGACACCTAACGGGTGCCCGGTATACCCGGCCACGGTGTATCTACCGCATCACAGCCCACCCCTCGGGTCAGCGCTGCCCACAGCCTCCAACACATATCCTACAAACACCAGAAACTAGTTGCAACTCCTGGACAGAGAACAAGGGTGATTAAGAAGTCGAGCGGGGTCATATTTCAGGGCCCAATGCATGGTAGTAGCTGAATCATGGAGCACAAACACATAACTCAGTTCCTAAGGACGGCTTCAATGAGACAACCCACCATGTACTCCTACATGGCCTCTCACCACTACCTTTACCAAATCATGTTCACACACTTAGCATCACACACAGTAGGACATGTTCACACACCTCTGATTCATCCCCGATGAATCAGACCTGACTAAACTTTAAGCAGTAGCAGGCATGACAAACAAGCATGAATGAGTAGGCACAATAGGGCTCAAACAACTCCTACTCATACTAGTGGGTTTCATCTATTTACTGTGGCAATGACAAGTCATGCAGAGGATAAAGGGGTTCAGCTACCGCAGCAAGTAACAAAAGACTCGTTGTTGTCCTAATGCAATAAAAGAGAGCAGGGCGAGAGAGTAGGATTGTATCGGAATGAACAAGGGGGTTTTGCTTGCCCGGCAGTTCTGAAGATAGCATTGAGTCTTCATTCGTGTCAACGATCACATCGTCGGTACAACGTCTACCGAGGGAGAACAACACCGGCAAACACACAAGAAACACGATCAATGCAATGCACAATATGATGCATGCTATGACATGGCAATATGAATGTGTTTTGGGCTAATGCACCTAGCTATGATTTAAATGAAGTTGGTTTGGATACATGATTCAAATTCCAACTCCATATATGATTATTTAAATGCCCTTTATTTGTTTTGTCCAAAACAGAGGACAAACATTGTTCAAACATGCATGAAAATGGTACAGATGGATTCCTTGAATTTTTCTGATAATTTTTCATATATAATTTGTTTGATTTGGAGTCACGGTTGAATTACTATGATTTTTAGAAGTTTTAGCTATTTTCTGAAATAAATAAATCGTTTAGATTTATTTAAATCCAGAAAAGGGGTTTATTGCGTCAGCCCTGCGTCAGAGTGACGTCAGGGGGTCAATGGGGGCGCCCAGGTCAACTTGACCAGTGGGTCCCGCTTGTCAGTAGCTAGTTAGACTAACTAATTTGATTAAACCTAAACTAGGTTAATTAGCAGAGGGCCCCACCTAGTCAACTAAGTCAGCGGGGTCAAACCCGCCGGTCAACGGGTCAAGGCCTGCCGGCGTTTAGCCACCGGCGAAGCCAACACGGCAGCGTGCTACGGGTTTTGCCCACAGGGCTCGGTTTTGGACGCGGTTTGCGGCTACGGAGAGCTGAGAGTCTCGCGCATCCAACGGAGGCAACAACTCGCACCAGAGTGGACTAAATCGACGACGGCGGCAACTTTTGCAGCGGCCGGAGTTCGACGAAGTTGGGAATGGTGCTGTGGGGCACGGCGGGGCGAACGGCTGGGTGCTACGGCCTCCTGGCGATGTGCTGAGCACGGCGACGCGCTCGGGAACGAGCTGCGGTGGCTGTGGCCACGGCTACGCCATGGCCGGCGACGAGAAGCTCTCGGGTGCGGTGGAAACGGCGGCTAAGGAGGGAAATAGAGCACGGGGAGAGAGGGGTTCGACAAAGGAGCTCACTGGGACTCCAATGGAGGACTCGGAGGGCTCGGGGACGGGTCGGAGCGGGAGCACGGTCGCCGGCGATCTCGGTGACCCGAGGAGGAAGAAGACGTCGGGGACGGCGCTCCGGGGGTCTTCTAGTCGCGTGGCTCGGTGAGGGGGTTGGGGACGAGGCGCACGAGCTCGGGAGCGGCTCGGGGCATCGTCGGGACGGCGGTGGTCGCGGGAACAGCGAACGGCGGCGGTGGGCGTGTTCGGTGGCGCGTGAGAGAACGAGACAGAGGAGGGAACGGGGGAGAGGGAGAGAGCGAGGGGGTCCAGGGGGTCGGGGCGGCACCGAGGAGATGACGCGCGGCGTCGCGGTGGCCAGGCGACGCAGGCAGGCAGCCTGGTGGCGTGGCGAGCTTGGCGGTGTCGCGGTGTCCCTCCTCTGCCTACTGGCAGAGGTGGGTGACGACTGGCACAGGCCAGTGGGCTGGGCCGTGCTCGGCCAGGCCAGGTGAGCGCCAGGTAAAACCCTCTCTCTCTGCTTTCTGTTTTACCTTTTTATTTGTTTCTGTTCTGTGTTTTGAAATAGTAGAAATACTATTCCATTTAGGAAAAACCTGAAAATATTCAAAGGCACATTTGAAAATATTCTCAACAGCCTAAAAATACCTTCAGGATTATTTGGGCATTTTAAAATATTTATAGGATTTAAATTGCCCAAATGCAAATACTTATGGCTTGGTGCAAAAATCCAGAATAGCCTCCAAAAATATAAAACCATTTTTGGTAGAGGGTGTAGACAAGACCAAAGATGGTAAATATTTATGAAGGGCATTTTGGGTTCATTGAAATTCCAATTGTTGGAACCTAGTATTTCAAAAGGGGGTGTTGGGGTTTGTTAGTCCCCATTTCAAGTTTAAGAAAAATTTAGACATGATGCACACATGCCACCATCATAGTGCAATGCCAGAAGCTAGGGATGTCACAAAACCTTAGGTCATCCACTTGAGGGAAAATTGCCACTATCCTACAAAACTCTACGCTTGGAGGCCCAACACATGTCTACAAGAATAAAGTTGCATAGTAGACATCACTAATTAACTAGGGGTACGCAGGTCATCGTACCCAATCTAACAAAGTAGCCTTATGCAAGTTCGGCAGGGACCATGGACAACACAAAATTCCATCGCTACAGAAACTATACAAGTTCAACCGACACATATCATCATCGGCATCGAGAATCACTAGAATTTCCATCCTTCCATATCATCGAGGGTGGTCCCTAGCTTCTTGAATGGCGTGAGGTCCTAATGTTGCATGCCTATGCGATTTCGGACATCAGCTCGTGATATAGGGCCGTGGTGGAACATCCCCTTCTCTTCAACGACTTCTTTCATGATGATCGTCGCAATGTCCCTCTGGATGCGAAAGAAGTCATCTCTAAGTTTAGAATCCGCTTCTACATGAGATTCTACCCACTCGTGGATATGATCATCGTTTCTGCTTGTCATGCGAAGCTTTTGGTGATCCGTTGTGAACTCCATCATGAGATGGAGGAGGTAGAATCCATCGTTCTTGCTTGGTTTTGGGACATGGATGCAGCAGAAGTTAGTTTTATCTAAGAAACCCGTCTTCATGTGCCTTAGTTTCCTGATCTACTAGTGGCCACCCCTCAAGCTGAAGACTTGGAGAGCATCGTCTAGAATATTCATTATGTGGGTGTAGTCCTTCTTCTCTGAGTTTCTGGTAGGTTCGAAATACACGGGTGGGAAACTTGCGGGTAAATAACGATAAGGATGGTGCGCCAATTGCTGTGGGGAAAAACTCCTCAAATTATTCTCCATATGAGCAAGAAGGAATGATTGAAATGTACAAAAGGGTTTTACGCCATTGACTTACTTTGGATGATAAGGCAGGAGGACAATTTCCTGGTACTTATTCTATACAATGAAGTTTTTTCGAGGTACTCCCTAGCAGTTTTACGATCAAAGTCGCCGAGATTCAACAAGGACTCGTGCATGTAGTATGGATCCACCACATATATTTGCGAGACTTCTTGTCTCTTCATGATGGAGCTCATATGTAGCGCAAAAAGGCAAACAGTTGTACAATCGAGCCGCCTTGTTAGAAACATCTCGAAGATATGGTCAAACCACAGGAAGAACACCTCTACGGGCCGTGTGTCGATGTAGAACTTCCCCTCAGGCACACGAGCCGTGTATGTCGGATATCTTGGATCCTTCGAGGCTAGTAGGATTTTCTTAGTCGACAGCACATGATCATGCAGTCTCCTGAGATCCCCTGATATTGCCTCCAGCAGTTTCGGCAGTAGCATCGGCTCACCCGTGACATGAAACATGGCCGCACCTTTGATAGGTACACGCTCTTCAAAATCTGTCGTTTGGCTGCTATGTGCTCTAGCTTGTTTGTAGGCAGAAGAGTCTCTCTTCCCCGGTCTCTTCTTCTCCTTTTTCTGGAGCTGACCTTCCAGACTCTTCCTTAACCCCTGCCCTAGTGTTGTCGGGCTAAGCACTGACAACCCCGGCTAGTTGAGCCTGTGTTGAGGTGACATCTTCAGGCGTGTCCTGTGAGGATTGCATGAAGAGAGACTTCTTGCAATCCCTACTAGGACGTTCCTCCCAGGGCAGATCATCCATATCCTCATCAGCATGATGATAGCCCGACTCTTCATATGGCTGAGTCATCATATCTAAGTCATTGTCATAGGCGCTTGTATCGAGGAACCAAATAGGGTCCTCCTCCATCTCCTCATCCATTCTTTGTTCTACGGGGGCGATTACACCAGCCACTATTGGACCCCCATCATCATGTCGTTCGCCGCTCTCACCCGGCACTATAGGCGCTGGTAATTGCGTAGGTGGGGTGGTGGTGTCCATACCTGCTTGTTGATGTCTCGTTATTGGTGTGCCCTTGTCCAGCTCCAGACAAAGAAGATTATTCGGCCATAGCAGCACCCAACCCTTGCAGCTTCCAATCCACGGCGGGGTCTCGTCGTCCTCTCCCCCTAGCCGTACTAGAGGAGGAAAATCATCGTACTCAGATTTCACACTAGACAAGGTAACCCTGAAGTGCCCACGGGACATCGACTGGTTGTGGAACGTGGGTTCCAAGGGCTTCATTATCACCCCCTTTCCCACGTCCACCTTCTGGCCATTGATCAAGTAGAGTACGGTGCACAGGGTTTCGTCCGGCTGCAAACACATGTCTGTGGTGTAAAACATTCAGAAGGCAACGGAAATGGAATATTCTAGATATATGTTGGTGCGACATGTAATTACCGTGAGGGCGTCGAGCTCAGCCAAAGATGAAGGCCGGCCTAGCACGCCAGAGACTGAGGACGGGCTTCTATGAGCGAGTGCGGGTGCGGGTGCGGGAGCAGGCCCGGTTGCGTGAGCAGGTGATGGTGCGGTGGTGTTGTTCACCGAGTTGCTCCCGACGAAACTGGGCATCGGGAAATCATGTACCGTCTTGTCTGGATTTTCCTTCGTCCAATTGATGATAGCTGGGATCAAGTTAGTAGCAAAATCAGTTCTGCAGGCATCTACAGCTGCATCGGCCGCCCGCTCTAGCAACTCATTTCTCCTTGGCTGTTTTTTCGCGTCCTCAACTACTCTTTTCTCGAACGCAAGCTTCACCTACGCGTCGATGTCCACCTGACTAAACTTCTTTTTCTGCGTCTTGGCCTCTGGGCTCTCGTTGTAAAAGACCTTCCATGTGGCTCCATCGCCGGTGCCATGCACACGTCCATATTGCGGCCACTGGTCCAAAGGGAGTCCCTTAAGTTCGTTCAAGGCCTGGTTGAGAGGGGTGTCCCACTTGGGCCTCATCGGTGAAGTAGGGCTTTCGGCTGCAAGCTGGTGTTGCTTTTCCTGCAGAAGGAACGTGAACCATTTACGAATGTGTAGTCGACTTGATCAGAAGCCCATCCTTGATCTTCCCTGATTTCCAAATCCTGCAAGTCTTTTCTTGCCTTCGGCCCATCCTTGGTATTATCTGGCATATTCATAGTGTCGCAAGCAAGAACTCAAGGACATTCTTACAGATATGCATTTGATCAAGGCAATGAGGCATGTCGAGTTTGTGTCAGTTCTCCAAGTCCCAGAAAACAGACCTCGTCTTCCATACCTTCATCAGCGGCTCCGGCGCCTTTTTCAACGTCTTTCCAGGCGCGGGGCATTGTTCCCATTTTTTCAATAGCTCATCGATTTGAGCATTGCTCCGCTTACATGGAGGTCCTCAATGCTCAGCCTCACCATTGAATAGATCTCCACAGTTGCTCCACGAGTCGTCCTTCTCGAGCCATCTTTGATGCCCCATGTACATGATTTTCCTAGACCCGCCATCTTTCCTTGACATTAGCTACTGAGATGTCGTATCATCCATGCACCGCATGCATCCGCAATATCCATGGCACACCTGGCCTGCGACATATCCGTAACCGATATATTCGTGCACAGTCGTCATCAACACGGCTCTCATATAGAAATACTCGCCTTTGTTGGCATCCCATGTCTTGGTCGGTGTTTCCCATAATGTGTCTAACTCCTCTTAAAGTAGCCCCGGATACAGATTAATATTATTTCCCGGTTGTTTTGGCCCTTGAATTAGCATGCTGATACGTCCATTTTGCATCATGCTTTTAGATCAATATTTATTGCATTATGAGCTGTTATTACACATTATATCTCAATACTTATGGCTATTCTCCCTTATTTTACAAGGTTTACCATGAAGAGGGGGAATGCCGGAAGCTGGAATTCTGGCTGGAAAAGGAGCAAACATTGGAAACCTATTCTGCACTGCTCCAAAAGTCCCGAAACTCCACGAAACATGTTTTTGGATTTAATAAGAATTATTGAGCAAAAGAAATACATCAGGGGTCCCACACCCTGGCTAGGAGGGTGGGGGGCGCGCCCACCCCTACTGGGCGCGCCCCCTGTCTCCTGGGCCCCCTGGTGGGCCCCCGTTGTCCATCTTTTGCTATATGAGGGTTTTTACCCTGGAAAAACTTGTGCGCAAGCTTACGGGACGAAACTCCACCGCCACGAGGCGGAACCTTGGCGGAACCAATCTAGAGCTCCGGCAGCGCTGTTCTGCCGGGGAAACTTCCCTCCGGGAGGGGGAAATCATCACCATCATTATCACCAACGATCCTCTCATTGGGAGGGGGTCAATCTCCATCAACATCTTCACCAGCACCATCTCCTCTCAAAACCCTAGTTCATCTCTTGTATCCAATCTTGTATCAAAACCACAAATTGGTACCTGTGGGTTGCGAGTAGTGTTGATTACTCCTTGTAGTTGATGCTAATTGGTTTACTTGGTGGAAGATCATATGTTCAGATCCTTTATGCATATTATTACTCCTCTGATTATGAACATGAATATGCTTTCTGAGTAGTTACGTTTGTTCCTAAGGACATGGGTGAAGTCTTGCCATTAGTAGTCATGTGAATTTAGTATTCGTTCGATATTTTGATAAGATGTATGTTGTCTTTTCCTCTAGTGGTGTTATGTGAACGTTGACTACATGACACTTCACCATTATTTGGTCCTAGAGGAAGGCATTGGGATGTAATAAGTAGATGATGGGTTGCTAGAGTGACAGAAGCTTAAACCCTAGTTTATGTGTTGCTTCGTTAGGGGCTAATTTGGATCCATATGTTTAATGTTGTGGTTAGGTTTACCTTAATACTTCTTTTGAAGTTGCGGACGCTTGCAATATGGGTTAATCATAAGTGGGATGCTTGTCCAAGTAAGGTCAGTACATCAAATTATCAAAGTACCGAACGCGAATCATATGAACGTAATGAAAACTAGCTTGACGATAATTCCCATGTGTCCTCAGGAGCTCTTTTCTCATTATAAGAAATTGTCCAGGCTTATCCTTTGCTACAAAAAGGATTGGGCCACCTTGCTGCACTTTATTTACTTTCATTGCTTGTTACTCGTTACAATTTATCTTATCACAAAACTATCTATTACCTACAATTTAAGTGCTTGGAGAGAAAACCTTACTGAAAACCGCTTATCATTTCCTTCTGCTCCTCATTGGGTTCGTCACTCTTACTTATCGAAAGGACTACGATAGATCCCCTACACTTGTGGGTCATCAAGACTCTTCTCTGGCGCCGTTGTCGGGGAGTGTAGCGCTTTTGGTGAGTGGAACTTGGTAAGGAAACATTTATATAGTGTGCTGAAATTTTCTGTTATTGTCACTATGGAAACTAATGCTTTGAGGGGCTTGTTCGAGGTATCTTCACCCCGACCAGAAGAGAAAAGAGTTGCTCCTCAACCTACAGAACTTTTTGAAAATATTTACTTTGAGATTCCTTCGGGTATGATAGAGAAACTGCTAGCTAATCCATTTACAGGAGATGGAACATTGCATCCCGATTTACACCTTATCTTTGCGGATGAAGTTTGTGGATTATTTAAGCTTGGAGGTATTCCCGATGATGTTGTCAAAAGGAAGGTCTTCCCTTTATCTTTGAAGGGAGCTGCATTGACATGGTATAGGCTATGTGATCATACAAGATCTTGGAATTATAAACGATTGAAGTTGGAATTTCACCAGAAGTTCTATCCTATGCATCTTGTTCATCGTGATCGCAATTACATATATAATTTGTGGCCTCGCGAAGGAGAAAGCATCGCTCAAGCTTGGGGGAGGCTTAAGTCAATGTTATATTCATGCCCCAATCATGAGCTCTCCCGGGAAATGATTATTCAAAAAATTTATGCTCGGCTTTCTCTCAATGATCGCAACCTGCTTGATACTTCCTGTGCTGGTACTTATATGCTGAAGACTATTGATTTCAAATGGGACTTATTGGAAAGAATTAAACTCAACTCTAAAGATTGGGGTTCCAGCGACGGTAAGGAGTCAGGTATGACACCTAAGTTTGATTGTGTTAAATCTTTTATGGATACCGATGCTTTTCGTGGATTTAGTGCTAAATACGGACTTGACTGTGAGATAGTAGCTTCTTTCTGTGAATCTTTTGCTACTCACGTTGATCTCCCTAAGGAGAAATGGTTTAAATATAATCCTCCCGTTGAAGTGAAAGTAGTTGCACCTATTACAGTTGAAGAAAAGACTATTACCTATAGTGATCCTATTGGTCCTACTACTTATGTTGAGAAACCTCCTTTCCCTATTAGGATAAAGGATCATGCTAAAACTTCAACTGTTGTTCGTAAGAGTAATACTAGGACTTATACACCTCCTGAGCAAATCAAAGTTGAACCTAGTATTACTATGGTTAAAGATCTCCTGGACGATGATTTACATGGGCATGTCATTTATTTCTGTGGTGAGACTGCTAATATTGCTAGACCAGATACTAAGATACATAGACCTGTCGTAGGCATGCCTATTATTTCTGTTAAAATAGGATATCATTGTTATCATGGCTTATGTGATATGGGTGCTAGTGATAGTTCAATACCCTATGATTTATATAAAGAAATTATGCACGAAATTGCACCCGATGAATTAGAAGACATTGATGTTACTATTAAGCTTGCTAATGGGGATACCATTAAGTCATTTGGGATTGTTAGAGATGTTGAAGTCTTGTGTGGGAAGGTTAAATATCCTGTTGATTTTCTTGTTCTTGGTTCCCCACAAGATGACTTTTGTCCCATTATTTTTGGTAGACCCTTCTAGAATACTGTTAAAGCTAAGATTGATTGTAAAAAGGATATTGTTGAAATTGGCTTGGGAGATATGACACATGAGTTTAATTTTGCTAAATTTTGTAGACAACCCCGTGACAGAGAATCACCTAGTAAGGATGAGATTATTGGTCTTGCTTCTATTGCCGTGCCCCCTACTGATCTGTTAGAACAATATTTGCTAGACCATGGAAATGATATGTTTATGAAGGAAAGAAGGGAAATAGGTGAAGTGTTCCTTAAACAGGAACCTTTGCTGAAGCATAACCTCCCTGTTGAAATTCTTGGGGATCCCCCTCCACCCAAGGGCGATCCCGTGTTTGAACTCAAACCATTACCTGATAATCTTAAGTATGCTTATCTTGATGAAAAGAAAATATATCCTGTTATGATTAGTGCTAACCTTTCAGAGCAAGAAGAAGAAAGATTATTGAAAACTTGGAAGAAGCACAGCGCTGCTATTGGATACACTCTTGTTGATCTTAAGGGCATTAGTCCCACCTTATGCCAACACAAAATTAAATTGGAGGAAGGTGCCAAACCAATCAAAGGTCCTCAACGACGATTGAATCCTAAGATGAAATGAGTGGTAAGAAAGGAGATACTAAAGCTCCTTGAGGCAGATATAACTTATCCCGTTGCTGATAGTGAATGGGTAAGTCTTGTCCATTGTGTTCCTAAAAGGGGAGGTATTACTGTTGTTCCTAATGAAAAAGATGAATTGATCCCGCAAAGAATTATTACAGGTTATAGGGTGGTAATTGATTTCCGTAAATTAAATAAAGCTACTAAGAAAGATCATTACCCTTTACCTTTTATTGATCAAATGCTAGAGATACTATCCAAACACACACATTTCTGCTTTCTAGATGGTTATTATGGTTTCTCTCAAATACATGTGTTAGCGGGGGATCAATAGTTGCCCCTTCGGTACTTTTGCTTATAGACGTATGCCTTTTGGTTTATGTAATGCACTTGCTACCTTTCAAAGATGCATGATGGCTAAATTCTCTGATTTTTGAAAAGATTTGTGAGCTATACATGGATGACTTCTCCGTTTATGGATCCTCTTTTGATGATTGTTTGAGAAACCTTGATCGAGTTTTGTAGAGATGCGAAGACACTAATCTCGTCTTGAATTGGGAAAAGTGTCACTTTATGGTTAATGAAGGCATTGCCTTGGGGCATAAGATTTCCAAGAGAGGTATTGAAGTTGACAAAGCCAAAGTTGATGCTATTGAAAATATGCCATGTCCCAAGGACATAAAAGGTATAAGAAGTTTCCTTGGTCATTCCGGTTTTATAGGAGGTTCATTAAGGACTTTTCTAAGATCTCTAGGCCTCTGACTAATTTATTGCAAAAAGATATTCCTTTTGTCTTTGATTATGATTGTGTAGAAGCATTTGAAATATTGCACCTATTGTTCAGCCACCTGATTGGAATTTACCTTTTGAAATTATGTGTGATGCTAGTGATTATGTTGTAGGTGCTGTTCTAGGGCAAAGAGTTGATAAGAAATTGAATGTTATCCAGTGTGCTAGCAAGACTCTTGATACTGCCCAAAGAAATTATGCTACTACTAAAAAAGAATTCTTAGCAGTTGTGTTTGCATGTGATAAGTTTAGACCATATATTGTTGATTCCAAGGTTACTATTCACACTAATCATGCTGCTATTAAATATCTTATGGAAAAGAAAGATGCTAAGCCTAGACTCATTAGATGGGTTCTCTTGCTCCAAGAATTTGATTTGCATATTATTGATAGAAAGGGAGTTGAGAACCCCGTTGCAGAAACCTTATCTAGGTTATAGAATGTTCCTGATGACCCACTGCCTATTGATGATAGCTTTCCTGATGAACAATTAGCGGTCATTAATGCTTCTCGTACTGCTCCCTGGTATGTTGATTATGCTAATTACATTGTTGCTAAATTTATACCTCCTAGTTTCACATACCAGCAAAAGAAAAAGTTATTTTTTGATTTAAGACATTACTTCTGGGATGACCCACACCTTTATAAAGAAGGAGTAGATGGTGTTATTAGACATTGTGTGCTTGAGCATGAATAGGAATAGATCCTACGCAAGTGTCACTCTGAATCATATGGAGGACACCACGCTGGAGATAGAACTGCACACAAGGTACTCCAATCTGGTTTTTATTGGCCTACTCTCTTCAAAGATGCTCGTAAGTTTGTCTTATCTTGTGATGAATGACAAAGAATAGGTAATATTAGTAGACGTCAAGAAATGCCTATGTCGTGGAATTGTCACGTCAGATGTCCTAGTGAAAGGACTTAATCGTGGAGCCATCGCAACTAGGAAGCTTGAAGGGGTTAATTGGGACAAGAGACACGGGAGGTTTATACTAGTTCGGCCCCTTACGATGAAGGTAAGGCCTACGTCTGGTTGGGTTGGTATTGCTTGATGTTTCGATGACCAGGGAGCGAGATACGCTGTGCCCGGTTCTCGACGAGTTGTTTCTTGCCCTTAGCCGCCAGCGGGTCGCCCCCTTATATACACGGGTTGGCGCCCTGCGGCCTATAGAGTCCCGGCCGGCTCATAGACAGTGTCCGGCTCGGTGACTAGTTAAATCTACCATACATTACAAGTCATATTATCATGATGGTTTACCACTATGGGCTTTAAGCCTCTTGCGGGCTTTAGACCCTTTATTGAACCGCCATCTTCGTGCTTGGTCTTGGGCTTCTTTCTAATGGATCTTCTTTGCATAACCAGGCCCCTCCTGGGCGTCTTACAAATAGTTATATCCCCAACATTAGGCCCCAGATTGATTTGAACCGGTTCATGTCAATCTTAAAATACCTTAAAAAATAAACCTTTAGCCTTCTTCCTGTGCAAAGGTTTTTAACCCGCCATGACGTCATCTTCCGGATCCGCGTTAGCCCGTCGTGACGTCATCTTCACATAAATTCATTTTTTACTCCGCCATATCTTCCAACGGATCTTTACCTTTACTGAACGCTCCGAAAACCGAGGCGTCGGGGCCGCTGGATAATGATGTTTAGTCTCCTCGTTTCTCGCACCGTCCCGGTCGGCCCTTCCCTATAAATAAGATTGACCTAGAACTTCCTCAGTCATTCGTCTTCTTCCTCTTGCTCTCTCTCCCTGCCGCTCAAGTTCCGCCGCCATTGTCATCGCAGATCTCCTCGTCTTCACCAACTCAGTCCGCTGCATCAACCTGACTTGACCAGAAAACCGCGACGGACCTCCGCAGCAACTCTGCATCTGTAAGTTTCCTCCTTCTTGTTCCTCAGATCTGCATTAGGACCTTCGAGTTCTTCGGTGTTCTTTGTTGTTCGTCAGGAACCCTTCATAGATTTCATCACCACCGCCGTTTTTTGATCTTTAAGATAGTGTAAAACTGATGCGGTAGCTGTTTCATGCCCATTTTGAATGCAAGTAGATCCCTTTCCATCACACAGAGGCCTTGTTCAGCCCTGATGAACTTATCTGTACTAGTTTTAGGTCTAGAAAATTTTCCTTTCTGTGCACCTGTTTGATCCAGAATAATATCCACCGCCTGCGAAACCTGTTTCTGTGAAGCCCATTTAACTCTCGCGGCCCTCATTGTCGGTTTAAAATAGACAACGTTAATTGACAGCCTTGCCAGGCCCTGGCAACTTTAAAATATCTTTCAATGGTTACTAATTCCCATAGCGGCTTAAGCAACCAAATATAGTCAGCCATATGTCATTAGGCCCCTTCTTAAGCCACCATCTTGTTTAAACTTAACATGCTTTCCTCCGGGTTAAATTTGAACCGGAACCTCTTATTTTGTCATAGGCTTCAATTTACGTAATGGCACCCAAGGCTCCTAAAGCTCCCCTGACCTGCAACTGGGTCAAATCCACTGTTACAGAGAGCATCTTGTCCGATTTTGTGAAATCCGGCCATCTGCCCAAGACGAAGGAGATCATGTCTTATCGTGCCCCTAACCCGTCAGAGGAGAAGCCTCAACCCAAAAAAGGGGAGGTAATCGTGTTCACTAATCACATGAACCGGGGCTTCGCTCCACCCGGTTCAAAATTCTTCAGGGATGTATTGCATTTCTTTGACCTTAGACCTCAAGACATCGGGCCCAATTCCGTGTCAAACATTTGTAACTTCCATGTTTTCTGTGAGGTGTACCTTGGAGAAGAGCCAAGTATACTTTTATTCAGAGAGCTATTATATTTAAACCGGCAGAATGAACATGCCAACAGGCCCAGTCTTGAACTTGGTGGCATCTCAATTCAGCGGCGGAGAGACTGCCTCTTTCCTTATGCTAAACTGCCGAGTCACCCAAAGGATTGGAATTAGATGTGGTTTTACTGCCAAGACACTTCTCTGGCTGAAGAAAATCCTCTGCCCGGCTTCCGCGCCCTGCGCCTTGAGTCCAACCACCCGCTGCCGGATAAACTGACTACTATTGAACGTCTGCCACTTTCTCCCACTATTAGAAAAATCAAAGCTCTTTTGGGAAATGGCTTAGACGGTATTGACCTGGTCCGAGTCTGGATTACTTGGTGAGTGCTTCCATTAAGCCGCCACCCTGGCTTAATATGCACTTACTCCGGCGAAAAAGATGACCCACTGCGTCATAGCCCCGATGACTTACCAGAAGATGTCGTGGAGGCCATGATCGAATCATTGTTGAAAGAGGGCACAGTGATTAGTAATGCCTTTTGCTTACTTCCCTTCTGCAAGGGGAACCCGCCACATGCTGTGAGTCACCAACCTTAATAAATACTCTTTACTGTATTACCTCTTTCTTTTACTCATAACCCCTTATCATTCTTCACAGGCCGATGAAAACTTCTGGAAGGTCAAATATGACCATGAGGCGGCCAAACAAGCCAGAGCGGCAAAAAGAGCTGAAAGGAAAGCCGCCAAAACAGGAACTTCAAGGAAGAAAAAACCAAGTGCTTTGGATTTACTCAAATTGTATGACACTTCTGATGATGAAGAAGAGGTAATCCTTAACTCCCCTAACTCTTTTATCATTATTTTATTGACATTCTATCCTTTCAGGAGGATACGGGGAACAGCCAAGCGATTGACGAAGAGGTAACTATAATCTCCTCCGACTCAGAGCCTTTGCCAAAGCAAAAAACCTGAAGGGTGACCCGGAAAGTAAGATTTTCACATCCTCTTGCTTAACAAGATCCTCAATTTCTTTTGAAGCAACAACAGTTTGAAAGACGGAGGCAGACCCGGAACAGGAAAGATGTAGATCTTTCCTCCGGCTTACCTGACGTAACCAGGAAGCGTCGGATTGAGGTTATCTCCGATTTACGTTCTGTTTTTCCTTTGGCGGGTTACTTTCGCCAACCTCTCAATTCATCTGACTCCAATTATCAGGATACCTCTCCTTCCTCTGGCGAGCCTATGCAATCTAACATGCCGACTTTCAAAACTACCTCTGGGTAACTTATTTTTGTTTACCTTTATGCTTTACCTTACCCATGCTTTTATACTCAACTTTCTGCCTTTGTCCACAGCGTGCAAGTGAAGCCCAGTAAGAGGGCAAAAAAGAGTAAGCCGTCCCGAGACCCGGTCGTGACTGAACCGGAGCTTGCCACGATTGCTCCTGATAGTTCTATCCATCAGCCACCGCCTGAACCAGTCTATGACATTCCAGCACCAACCTCTGATCCGCCCGCCGAAGACACTCTCAACAGCTCTGATAAATCGGAAGCTCCTATCCCGGCCAAGACAACCGATCCGTACGTTGAGATTCTGAAGACTCACTTTGTTGAGCCAGGGTGACCCACTGTCCTTGCCAAGTGCTCTATTAAGGAGGAAACTCTGGAACGTCAAAAGGCCAAGCTAGATATTGCTGACTATACTCATTTGAGTATTGGAGATATAGTCTCTGGCTATCTCAATCAAGTACATAGCAGTTGTCGGTGTCAAAACCGGCGGATCTCGGGTAGCGGGTCCCGAACTGTGCGTCTAGGCGGATGGTAACAGGAGACAAGGGACACGATGTTTTACCCAGGTTCGAGCCCTCTTGATGGAGGTAAAACCCTACGTCCTGCTTGATTGATATTGATATTGTGGATGTTTACAAGAGTGGATCTACCACGAGATCAAGGAGGCTAAACCCTAGAATCTAGCCTATGGTATGATTGTAATGGTTGTTGTTGTGTCCTACGGACTAGAGCCATCCGGTTTATATAGACACCGGAGAGGGCTAGGGTTACATAGAGTCGGTTACAATAGTAGGAGATCTACGTATCCGTATCGCCAAGCTTGCCTTCCACGCCAAGGAAAGTCCCATCCGGACACGGGACGAAGTCTTCAATCTTGTATCTTCATAGTCTTGGAGTCTGGTTGACGATGATGACAGTTCGGCCGATGATAGTTCGGCCGACGATGGTAGTCCGGCTATCCGGACACCCCCTAATCCGGGACTCCCTCAGTAGCCCCCGAACCAGGCTTCAATGACGATAAGTCCAGCGTGTGTGTAGTCTTCGGCGTTGCAAGGCGGGTTCTCCTTCAAGTTCTACGTACCTGCCGAACAGTGTCCGGCTTCCTCATAATGTTGCACGTCTTGGCTTCCACACCCAATAATGGCCTTCCTCCACGCGTCGCGCGAATGTGAAAAGCCAGGGTGTCTTTTATGTTTTACCCCCTAGTTGTGCGAATAATCTAATCCAGATCCAAATCGCCATCTTCCTCCCGCAAATACTCATCGGAGCGCTTTCGACCAAGAATCCATTCCATCATGGACCGTCAACGCGGCTCCTCTTCTCGCGCTCCCAGCCCTTTGCCAGGAGATTGGAGGAGATGCTCTGTTCCGCACAACGAGCTGGTGAAGCTCCAAGCGGGGGGATATCTCCCTCCGGCCTTTATGGTTCCGGTTCGAGCCGGGCTGGCCACCTACAAAGGTGGGAAGCAAGCGGAGGTTACCCCAAGTCCCAACAAAGGGGAGCGAGTATGCTTCATCCCCTATCTGATAAGGGGGCTCGGATTTCCTGTACATCCATTCCTCCGCAGGCTCCTGGAGTTCTACGGACTCCAGCTTCATCACCTCACGCCCGCCTCCATCCTGCACATTGCGGGTTACATAGCTCTATGCGAGCTATTCCTGGGCGTCGAGCCCCATTTCGCGTTGTGGAAGAGGTTGTACTGCCTTGTACCCCGCTCTCACGAGGGGTCCATATATCAAGTGGGCGGCGCCGAAATATGGCGTATTGTCGGGACCGGATATCCATCCGGAACCCCTAAGAAGGCGTCCGAAGACTGGCCTTCAGGATGGTTTTATATAGAAGACGCTCCGCTGCCGGACCCTGTTCGGATCGGCCTCCCGGAGTTCAGCAATGCTCCTCTGAAGAAACGCCTTAGTTGGCGTCCGCGGAGCCCCCAACTGGAGGAAGACAAGAGCGTCCATTATTTGATGGGCCGAATAAGTTTACTGGCCCATTCCGGGTTGACCATGATTGGAGTCATGGTAACATGCATTATGCGGGGGGGTGCAGCCACTACAATACAGGGGCCACCCCATGTGGGATTTCAACGGGGAGGACGACGCCACCCATCATGGCCGTAAAGGGCCGGATTCGGTTGAAGACCTGGTGACGATCCTGTCCGGCCTGTATAAGGGGGAGAAGGAGGATTTCCTTCGGATGAACCCGTTAAATGGGTTCTCCATGAATAATCCCCGGCCTTGGGTAAGCGAACACTCTGCGTGCCCGACCCATGCTTTTTGAAACTTAAGTTTCTTATATTGTGTTCTTCTTTCGACGCAGGAACTACGCCGGATCGTGGAGGACATGCTAAGTCCAGCTCCGCAACCCGAGGATCCAGAGAGATCCCGGGATCCGGCCTCCGAAGAGGATCCGGACATAAAGGTGGAGCTAATCGACGGGGTGTTCCACCAGCTCAGCATGGACAATGCCTTAGTCGCCATCACGGCCGACTATCCCGGACTATATCCGGCTTCCCAGGTGATTGCGACCGAAGTCCTGACACCGTCATTCCTTCCTTGCTTATTTCTGACCACCATATATGATGGAGCCGTGCAGGAGGCGCCCCTATGGCGAGAAGCCGAGCCCGCAGTGGCTGACCAACAACGGCCAGTCCGGACCAGCAGGCGGAAGAGGAGCACGGCGCGGACTGAAACGTCGCCGCAAAGGTGTAGCTCACAATTCATTATTTAGAGCAATGTTCCTAGGAAGCATTTGAGTGCTCATGACTTTTGTAGGGAAAAAAAGCGCCCGCCGGACTGCGGGCGTGAAGGTTGCCAATCCAACCTCTACCAGCCAGGCTCCAGCACCTGGTCTGGAGGGGGAGGCGTGCACAAGGCACGAGCCGGACGTTCCTCCGACAGAGGATGCCGACAGACTGTCCGCCACCAAGTCTGAGGTGGAGAGTGCCATGAATCACAGGCGCCGCCGGACAGTATTTTGTGACACGTGCTTCTCCCCCGAGGCGTTGAATGCCTTTAACGCGGGGGACGCGCACCTTCGTGCTGCTCAAGATGGTTTTACCAGAGCCACGGAGCAGTATGTAAAAGACATAAGGGTAAGAGAATTTAATAGTTGTATATGCCAGTAGCCCCCGAGACTTAAAGTAGTTATATTAACTGATTTAAGGATCATATGAAACATAGGATCTTACCGAGAAGAATACCCAACTGTCTCAGGAGCTGCAGGAGTGCAAGGCCCAACTTGAGCCCGCACTCTCTGGCGCAGGAGGAAACACAGGGACCCCTCCTGGTAACGCATTATTTTAGAAAGATAAGTAGCGTTTGGCCTTTTGTGCAAGTCTAAAAAACGACGTTGCAGGTGCTGCCGGACAAGATCCGGACAGGCAGGAACTTCTGAGCCAACTGAAGGCCGACGAGAGGGTGCTGCATAAGGTGCAGCATGAAAGGAACAAGCTCCAGGATTCCCATGCCCAGCTTAGAGAAGAGCTGAAAGGCATTCGCGCCGAGCTGTCGGGCTCCGTTAAGGAGAATCAGCGGCTTCGTCGCGACATCTATAGTAAGTGCTTGAGCGAACTCCTTTCAAAAGAAGAGTTTAGCGAGGCAGTCGATTTGACAGAATATGTCTGCAGGTATGCTCACAGGTTGCCCTGCGGAGGAGATGCCCATATCAACGGGTGATCAACTTCCCGAATTGTTGCAACTGATCGAACGAGTTCGGCAGGCAATGATCGGCGTCATCTAGGCTTTATGGCCAGCCTTCTCCTTACCCGAGGGTCTTGGGGAGCTTGCGGAGAAGCTTCAGGGAGTGCGGCAGCGCTTCCATTTATGGAAGATTTTGGCCTGCCGCCAAGGTGCCAGGGAGGCCTGGGACATGGTAAAGACGCGGTACAAGAAGGCGGATCCCAACCACATCGCCGAAGTCGGACCTATGGGGCCCGATGGGAAGGAGATCCCTGTGAGTTTAGTATACGGCCAAGTAGAGTTGGCCGCTAAATTTTCCCAACAGGACTGTAAATTAGACAACCTGTTAGACGGGATTGAGGAAGAATACAATCAGTCGATTTGACAATGTATTATAAAATGACATATAAAATGCCTTCTAGCCGGATTGTAGATCGTTTGTCTTTGCCGACCTTTTCGCTTTGACCTAGGGACCCTAGACTCTGGAGTGTGTCCGAATACCTTCTCGGTTATGAAACAACCGGGGTATGCATGGAGACCAGGCGTAGGGGTCATTAGTGCTTTATCAGACAAGTGCCCAACTAGTTATGTTATATTACATGGGTAGTAAGAAACATCTTCCAGGGAGAATAGTTCCGTTAAGGGTTCCTTTCCTCTGGGGGTGGCATGCCCTAAAGTGCATGTTCGGACTGCGAAAAAAAGCAGAAAAACATCTGGGGGCAGATAAATAAGTGGATAAGAAACCATCTTTTAAGTCACCGACCGAATATTCCCTTAAGAACGCTAGCTTTCGGCTTCACCCAGTCTGAGGTACACATCCGGCTGACCCGGCAGTAACAATCATAGAGGTGCTCCCTTTACCTCCTAGCCGAACAATCGGGAACGTAGGGGTAAGCACAGGAGCCAGGCAACCCAGCTTGGCCAAAACTTAAGTCATATCGATGCATATAATGGTGAATAAAAGGTACATGTGGAGGCTTGACACATGTGCTGGGCATGAGGCCCTTATAATTAAGCTTCTGGTAAAGAAGCCCCCAGGTATAATGAGTGCGGATAGCACGTCAATTGCGCGCGAACGATGCGCAAGTAGGCCTTTTAAGGCTTTGATGAATAGGGTTGAGAAGAAAAAGATAAACAAAAGGCAGCTGAAGTAAAAAAAATTGGGCGGGGGGAAAGGGACGAACTCTTAGTCCGGCGCTAGGCATAGAATCTTCGGAGGCGGGCTGCGTTCCATGGGTTCGGCTCGAGTCGGTTATCTGACGCATTTCATAGATGGTACGCTTCGCCGGTCAAGACTTTATCGATGATGAAGGGGCCTCCCCATTTGGGCTTGAGCTTGTCCTTTTTCTTGTCCGGCAGGCGTAGAACCAGTTCGCCAACGTTGTAAGTCTTGGCCCGTACTTCTCTGCTTTGGTATCTTCGAGCCTGCTGCTGATAAAATGCGGAACGAGCCTTGGCGACGTCGCGTTCTTCCTCCAATGCGTCCAAGCTATCCTGCCGATCCAACTCGGCTTCTCTTTCTTCGTACATGCGCACTCGAGGTGAGTCATGAATTATGTCGCAGGGCAAAACTGCTTCTGCGCCGTATACCATAAAAAATGGTGTGAATCCGGTAGTACGGTTAGGCGTTGTCCGCAGCCCCCAGAGTACGGAGTCGAGCTCCTCTACCCAGTGCGTGTCAGATTTCGTAAGGGACCGCACTAGTCTGGGTTTGATGCCGCTCATTATTAGACCATTTGCTCGTTCCACTTGACCGTTGGTTTGAGGATGATAGACTGAAGCGTAATCAAGCTTAATGCCCCTATTTTTGCACCATGATTTAACCTCATCGGCCGTGAAGTTCGTGCCGTTATCGGTGATGATGCTGTGGGGGACACCATAACGGTGTACTACCCCAGATATAAAGTCTATCACTGGTCCGGACTCTGCCGTTTTAACTGGCTTGGCCTCTATCCATTTGGTGAATTTATCCACCATGACCAATAGGTATCTTTGCTTGTGGGTTCCCCCTTTAACTGGTCCAACCATGTCAAGCCCCCAGACCGTGAACGGCCAGGTAATGGGTATAGTTTTGAGGGCGGTGGGTGGCATGTGGCTCTGATTAGCAAAGAGCTGACAACCGACGCATCTTCGGACTAAGTCCTGAGCATCTGCCCGGGCCGTCGGCCAATAAAATCCTGTACGGAATGCCTTTCCTACAAGGGCCCGGGCTGCGGCGTGGTGTCCGCCTAGTCCGGCGTGAATTTCAGCCAGAAGGTCTCGCCCTTCCTCTTCGGAGATACACCTTTGAAGGATTCCGGTTGTGCTTTTCTTATAGAGTTCTCCCTCATGGACCTTGTAGGCTTTAGATCGTCGGACTACGCAGCAGGCCTCATTATGGTCTTCGGGGAGTTCCTGCCTAAGCAAGTAGGCTAGGAACGGCTCTGTCCATGGGGCGATTACTGCCATTATGTTGTGAGCTGAGGGTGTTGTTTCGTCGGCTGGATCGCCGGTTATGTCAGATTGTTCTGCGGCTGCCTCCGGTTTGTTATTTCCGGACTCCTCTACCCATAGTACGGATGGCTTGAACAGTCGTTCCAGGAAGATATTTGGAGGGACAGCATCGCGTTTTGCGCTGATGCGTGCCAATATGTCGGCCGCTTGGTTATTATCTCTGGCTACATGGTGGAATTCAAGTCCTTCGAACCGAGATGACATTTTAAGGACGGCGTTGCGATAGGATGCCATTTTTGGATCCTTGGCGTCAAAGTCTCCGTTTACTTGGGATATTGCGAGGTTTGAGTCCCCGCGCACGTCTAGGCGTTAGATGCCCATGGAGATTGCCATCCGGAGGCCATGTAAGAGGGCCTCGTATTCGGCTGCGTTGTTGGAGTCCGTGTACATTATCTGGAGTACGTATTGGACTCTGTCCCCGGTTGGGGACGTTAGTACGATGCCATCCCCCAATCCGGCCAACATTTTGGAGCCGTCGAAATGCATAATCCAATTGGAGTATGCGCCGTACTCTTTAGGGAGTTCGGCTTCGGTCCACTCAGCGACAAAGTCAGCCAAAACTTGCGACTTTATAGCTCGCCGGGGTTTGTAAGTTATGTCGAATGGTAGGAGCTCAATGGCCCATTTTGCAATCCTTCCCGTTGCGTCGCGGTTATTTATAATGTCATTTAGGGGTACTTCGGAGGCCACTGTTATCGAACACTCTTGAAAGTAGTGTCGGAGCTTCCGGGATGCCATGAACACCGCATACGCTATCTTTTGATAGTGCGGGTAACGGGACTTGCAGGGGGTTAAAACAGTGGATACGTAGTACACTGGTTTTTGAAGAGGGAATTTATGCCCTTCTGTCTCTCGTTCTACGATGAGCACCGCGCTTACTACTTGATGTGTTGCCGTGATGTATAACAACATAGCTCCAGGTTGGGCGCAGCCAGGACCGGATTCGTTGCCAATATGGCCTTTATTTCTTCGAGTCCGGCAGTGGAAGCATCCGTCCACTCGAAGTGTTCGGTGTGCCTGAGGAGGCGATAGAGGGGCAATGCCTTTTCTCCTAGGCGGGAGATAAAGCGGCTGAGAGCCGCCACGCATCCAGTCAATTTCTGGATCTGTTTGAGGTTTTTTGGAATATAAAACTGTGGTAGGGCTCGGATCTTGGCCGGATTTGCTTCAATTCCTCTACCGGATACAATGAAGCCCAAGAGCTTTCCGGCCGGTACACCGAAAACGCATTTTTTCGGATTCAGCTTGATGTCATATGCTCGAAGGTTGTCGAACGTGACCCTCAAGTCGTCTACTAGAGTTTCGACGTGTTTGGTTTTGACGACTATGTCCTCTACGTATGCCTCTACTATTTTGCCGATCTGGGTAGCCAGACATGTCTGAATCATGCGCTGATATGTTGCGCCGGCGTTTTTAAGTCCGAAGGGCATCGTGTTGAAGCAGAATGGTCCATATGGAGTAATGAATGCCATTGCGGCTTGATCCGCTTCTGCCATCTTGATTTGATGATAGCCGGAGTATGCGTCCAGGAAGCACAATGAATTGTTCCCTGCAGTGGCATCGATGATTTGGTCGATGCGGGGGAGGGGGAAGTTATCCTTTGGGCAGGCTTTATTTAGGTCTTTGAAATCGACACATAGGCGCTAGGATCTGTCCTTCTTTGGTACCATTATCAGGTTTGCTAGCCAATCCGGGTGTTTGATATCTCTGATGAATCCGGCTTCCAATAGTTTGGCTAGTTCTTCTCCCATTGCCTGTCTTTTGGGTTCGGAAAATCGTCGAAGAGCCTGTTTGACTGGCTTGAACCCTTTTAGGATGTTTAGGCTATGCTCTGCCAGCCTGCAAGGGATTCCTGGCATATCTGAAGGATGCCAGGCGAAAATGTCCCAATTTTCCCGAAGGAATTCTCGCAGCGCGGCGTCTACATCAGGGTTCAACTGTGCCCCGATGGAGGCCGCCTTTGTCGGGTCCGTTGGGTGGACCTGGAATTTTATAATTTCGTCCGCTGGTTTAAAGGAGGTGGACTTGGATCTCTTATCGAGTATCACGTCGTCTCTGTGCACCGTAGCGCGCAGCGCGGTGAGTTCCTCTGCCGCTAGGGCTTCGGGTAGTGCCTCCAGGGCTAATGCGGCAGTTTTGTTTTCGGCGCGGAGTGCTATGTCCGGATCACTAACGAGAGTGATTATCCCGCTGGGCCCAGGCATTTTGAGCTTCATGTACCCATAATGGGGTACGGCTTGGAAAATCGTGAACGCCTCTCGTCCTAATATAGCGTGGTATCCGCTGCTGAGCGAGGTCACTTGGAACGTGATTTCTTCGGACCTGTAATTGTTCGGCGAGCCGAACACCACATCGAGTGTGATTTTTCCAGTGCAGCGTGCTTCCCGGCTAGGGATTATTCCTCTGAAGGTTGTGCTGCTTCGCACAATGCGGCTCCAGTCTATTTCCATTTTTTGAAGAGTTTCCTCGTAAATGAGGTTCAATCCGCTGCCGCCATCCATGAGTACCTTGGTAAGTCGAAAGCCGTCCACTATTGGACTGAGGACCAATGCTGCTGGTGCTCGGGCTGTTCAGAATTTAGGTTCGTCGCTGGCGTTGAAGGTGATGGCCGCGTCGCTCCAAGGATTTGTTGTTGCTACTTGGTAGACTTCGGCAAGGTTGTGGATCGTTCGTTTTCGCATATTGTTTGATGCGAAAGTCTCGAAGACGGTTGATACCGTACCGGAATTGTTGGTGTGGTTTCGCGGGGCTAGAAGCTCCTTGCCACTTTTGGCCACCTGCCGTAATATCCAACATGCACGAAGGCTATGTGTCGGGGTGGCGCCCTTGGTACTGTGAATTGTACAGGGTTTGTTGAGCCATCCCTCCAGTACGGTTCCATTCCCTTTAAGGGGCTTATGTTTTCTGGTTCTTGTATTTGGTGCCTGAGTGTAATGCACTCTTTTGTTGCGGACTGGGGCTATGTTTGGGTCCGGATTATCCCAAAACCTATCTTCGGTTTTCCGGAAACTTTCTATGGCACAGTACTTTCGCACTATGGATGCCAAGTCGGCGAAACGCGTGATTTCGCGATGGCTAACGGCGTTCAAGATTCCCCTGTCCGTGCAATTGTTGCAAAAGATCGAGATTGTGTTTTCCTCTCGGCAGTCCTTTATCCGGTCCATGACCAGGAGGAATCTGGCCCAGTAATGATGTACTGTTTTGGCTGGCTCTTGCCGGGTTAGAGATAGATCGCATATATCTGGACGGGCGGGCCTAACTGAGTCCGGGACCCTGCCCATCTCGAGGCTCAAGGGCCGAGAAGTTTCCGAATTTGGAAGCTTGGAAAGTGGAACGTTGTCCAACGAGTCCGGTCTGATGCGTGACTTTATGTTCAGTGCTTGATCGGAATCCGCTCCTCCGCGGGAATCCGGCATGGAGGGTTCGGTAGCCCGGACACGACTAGTTTTCAATATGGGAGAAGGACCGCCGCGATGTTCCTCTACCACCGTGACGTGGTGGGTAACCTGGGGAGAGTTAATCTCTCTCAGATCGGTTTTAAGCCCGATCCGATTGTAGTCCGTAGCGAATCCCAGGGCGGCGATCCGATCCAAGAGTTCGTTTACAGACGAGAGCTCTGCTGGATCTAACTGCTCGGCGAATTCCGAGTTGACGTGAAGATTGCTCTCGATGACACGAGAGGTCATCGTTGAAGCGGTGGCCAGACAGGCGGTCATAAGAAAACCTCCTAGCCGGATAGTTTGGCCGGCGGCCAGGGCTCCATCGGTGAAGATGCCGTCCTTGAAGACGGGAAGAGGCATCCTTCCTATCGGTGACGGCACAGAGGAACTCTCAATGAAAGCACCAATGTCGGTGTCAAAACCGGCGGATCTCGGGGTAGGGGGTCCCGAACTGTGCGTCTAGGCGGATGGTAACAGGAGACAAGGGACACGATGTTTTACCCAGGTTCAGGCCCTCTTGATGGAGGTAAAACCCTACGTCCTGCTTGATTGATATTGATATTGTGGATGTTTACAAGAGTCGATCTACCACGAGATCAAGGAGGCTAAACCCTAGAAGCTAGCCTATGGTATGATTGTAATGGTTGTTGTTGTGTCCTACGGACTAGAGCCATCCGGTTTATATAGACACCGAAGAGGGCTAGGGTTACATAGAGTCGGTTACAATAGTAGGAGATCTACGTATCCGTATCACCAAGCTTGCCTTCCACGCCAAGGAAAGTCCCATCCGGACACGGGACGAAGTCTTCAATCTTGTATCTTCATAGTCTTGGAGTCCGGTCGATGATGATGATAGTCCGGCCGATGATAGTTCGGCCGACGATGGTAGTCCGGCTATCCGGACACCCCCTAATCCGGGACTCCCTCAGCAGCCGTGACCTGGAGATTGGTATGGTGAAGCAAATACAATAAAAATCTGAGGTATGACTTATGCTACTTTTCCGAATCATACTTACTGTATCAGCCCCCAAGTCTATTGCTTATGAATAAATATGTTGTAGACTTAGAAAAACTGTTTAGCACTGATCTATCCGGTATTTGAAAGAAGATATTTAACCCGGTTGTGACATGATACTTAATACTTGCAATACACATTAGCCCCCAAGTGTCAAGCATCTTTGCTTGCAAAGTGCTTGTGACTTAATTTTCATGAGCCGACATTGTAAGTTAAAATTCTTCAGCACACATTAGCCCCCAAGTGTCAAGTATGTTTGCTTGCAAAGTGCTTGGGACTTAATGCTATATTTCCATGATTCTGATTATAACCCGGTATTAATGCAGGCCACCATAAGTCAATTTGAGTCGGAGATGGCTGACCTGAAGAGTCGCCTGGCCGCTCAAGAACTTGAAATTCAAAAGGCCAACTCCAAATTTGAATTCAGCGTCTCTGAACAAGAGAAGCTGAAGAAGAATTTTGAGGCAGAGAAGAAAATCTGGGCTGATGAAAAGGCTTCTCTGGTGACCCGGGCTGAGACGGCAGAGACCTTACTTGTGGAAACAACAACGGAGCTGTCTGGCTTAAAACGCCAGATATCTCAAATGGTCTCAGCAATCTTTGGTAAGTTACCCATATAAATTTTAAACCTTGCAAACCTCCTTGCAATGATTACTTCAATTGTCAGCTCCGTCTCACCTTATGTTTAATAATGCAGGCCCTAGGAGCACAAACCCCAAGAAGAACATGCTGACCAAACTGAAGGCGGTTTATACTCTTGTGGAGCAGCTCTACACCGGGTCATAACGTGCTCTGGCCGTTGCAGCTTTATCAGATGATGTTCCTCACCTCCTGCAAGATGTGCTGAAACAGCTTGCTTCACTACCTCAACGGATCCAAGACCTAAGGCGGGCGTCCGCAAGAGCCAGGGACGTAGCTGCGTTGAGCCGGGCGAAAGCTGGGATTCCGGAACTAGACCCGGCCGACCTCGCTCTTGGATACCCCAGTCTTAAATAAGATGGGACCGTATTTGATGAACATGACTTCACTGCCTATGTCAAAGTTATACGCCCCGTGGCCACTCTTATTGGGAACGATACTTATCTTACCAAGTATCAGACGGGTTATGACAACGAGAATCGGAGAATCCCAACACCTCCCTTTGATGAAGTCAGCCTGATCCCTCCAACTCGTAAGCATACCTTTACCAAGTATGAGAAGGATAACCCGGAGCATTCAAGCCCACCAAAAGAGTGAAACGCCAGGCGTTTATGACTTTGCAAAACAATGCTTCATTATTCAGACTCGGGGAGTCTTGTAATAGGGTAGAAAAACCTCTTCAATTTTGTCATGCCTTTGCGCATGTTTATGGCGCTTAATACTTTCGTAAGCCGCCATCACTATATACTTCAAGGTTATACTGATCTTTTATCACCTTGATGTCAAATTTGCTTGCCTTATCCTGCCTATGATCCTTTTGATTATCTCGCCTGTTTATATGACCTACACCATGCTGGTAAATTCAACTCCAGAAGGCTGGAACATATAATGCTCACCTGGCACTTAATAACCTGGAGTGATCAATATTAAGCCGGAATAACAAAGAACCATCTCATAGTGCTTTCAAGAAGGTCTCAAGATAATCCAGTAATTTAAACTTATGAAGTGGAATGGATAATAACAATATTCAAAGGCTTCTGATTCGAATACGATCAGTAAACCATTCCAAAGGGCTTAAGCTAAGATTCGGATACGATCATATAGCCCCCGGTGGCTTTGGCGAGGCCAATCATGTGGGTATCGACAGCTATGTTCTCTTTGGTTCGAATACGACCTATGTTTGAACAGGAAGCCCCCAAGTGACCATAAAAGTTGTTTAATGACGTTGATTCAAATACGATCCACGTCAGACACAAAGGGGTTAAGCAATGATTCAAATATGATCAAGAAGCCCCCAAGTGGGTTTGGTAGTATGCTAATCAAGTGGGTATCGACATCTATGTTCTCTTTGGTTCGAATACAACCTATCTTTGAACAGGAAGCCCCCAAGTGATCATGGCTAGATTCAGATATGATCATAAGCCGGACCAAAGGAAGAGCCGGATTTAGATATGATCCACTCCCTGTTGGTTGTTTCCATCATCTGACAAAAATACATATAGACTTTTGAGGGTAAAAAAGGACAGAGGTCCTCCTTTATTGCTTTATATAATATATACATCGTCAAAATATATACATCTTGAGAGCTGGTGGCTTAAGTATAGTAAGGCCGAAGATGGGCTATATTCCACGGCCGGCGGGTCTCCTCCTCCGACTTACGTGAGTCTTTGTGCTCTCGAATATCAATGAGGTAGTATGACCCGTTGTTCAGATTCTTGCTGACCACAAAGGGTCCTTCCCAAGGAGGGGATAGCTTGTGCATATCAGACTGATCCTGGATGAGCCGGAGCACTAAGTCACCTTCCTGAAAGGTTCTGCTTCTGACCCGGCGGCTGTGATTGCGACGAAGGTCTTGCTGGTAAATCGCTGAGCGGGCTATTGACAAGTCTCGCTCCTCATCCAACAAGTCAAGTGCCTCCTGACGAGCTTTTTCATTATCAGCCTCAACGTAAGCCGCCACATGGGGTGAATCGTGCCGGATGTCACTTGGCAGGACTGCCTCTACTCCATAGACCATGAAGAAAGGTGTATAACCCTTGGATCTGTTAGGCGTAGTGTTGATGCTCCACAGCACAGAGGGTAACTCCTCCACCCAACAACCCGGAGTCCGTTGTAAGGGGACCAAGAGCCGTGGTTTGATACCCCTCAGAATCTCCTAATTAGCTCTTTCTGCTTGACCATTGGATTGAGGATGAGCAACAGCCAAAACGTCGAGCCGGATATGTTCTCGTTGACAGAACTCTTCCATGGCACCCTTGGAGAGATTAGTGCCATTATCAGTTATGATGTTGTGTGGAAAACCAAAACGAAAGATCACCTTTTTGATGAACTGAACCGTTGTGGCTGCATCACACTTACTGACCGGCTCTGCCTCAACCCACTTTGTGAACTTATCCACTGCCACCAGGAGGTGTGTCTTTTTATCCTTAGACCTCTTGAAAGGTCTAACCATGTCAAGCCCCCAGACTGCAAACGGCCAAGTAATTGGAATCATCCTCAACTCTTGAGCCGGCACATGAGCTCGTCATGAGAATTTTTGACATCCGTCACATTTGCTGATGAGATCCTCTGCATCAGCATGAGCCATCAGCCAATAAAAACCGTGATCGAAAGCCTTGGCCACAAGAGATTTTGAGCCGGCATGATGACCACAATCTCCTTCATGGATCTCTCGAAGTATCTCTTGACCCTCCGCAGGCGACACACAACGCTGGAATGCCCCTGTGACACTGAGGTGATGTAACTCGCCATTAACAATTGTCATGGATTTGGATCGCCTGACGATTTGTCTCGCCAAGGTCTCATCCTCAGGCAACTCTCCCCGGGTCATATAGGCCAAATATGGCAATGTCCAATCTGGGATGACGTGAAGCGCGGCCACCAACTGTGCCTCTGGGTCTGGCGCTGCTAATTCTTCCTCTCTAGGTACCTTGACAGAAGGATTATGCAAAACGTCAAGAAATGTGTTAGGCGGCACCGGCTTACGCTGAGATCCCAACCGGCTTAACGCATCAGCCGCCTCATTCTTCCTTCGATCAATGTGCTCCACTTGATACCCTTTGAAGTGCCCAGCCATAGCATCTACTTCACGATGGTAAGCCGCCATAAGGGGATCCTTAGAGTCCCACTTGCCTGACACCTGTTGAGCCACGAGATCTGAGTCGCCCAAGCACCTTACTCGGCTCAAATTCATCTCTTTGGCCATCCGGGGACCATGGAGCAAGGCCTCGTACTCAGCTGCATTGTTAGTACAAGGAAACATGAGCCGGAGCACATAACAAAATTTGTCACCTCGAGGGGAAGTTAAAACAACTCCAGCCCCTGAGCCTTCTAACTGCCTGGACCCATCAAAGTGAATAGTCCAATATGTATTATCTGGCTTCTCCTCAGGTGCCTGCAACTCT
This sequence comes from Triticum aestivum, assembly GCF_018294505.1. Taxonomy (NCBI): domain Eukaryota; kingdom Viridiplantae; phylum Streptophyta; class Magnoliopsida; order Poales; family Poaceae; genus Triticum; species Triticum aestivum. The sequence goes on along the minus strand of NC_057798.1, from coordinate 100,793,835 downwards.
GTCCAATCATTGATAAAGTCCACCAAGGCTTGAGATTTAATAGCAGTACGGGGCATATACTTCAAACCATAGGGCCCAAGCTCAATAGCCCACTTGGCGATTCGTCCTGTGGCCTCCCTGTTCTGAATGATGTCTCCCAAAGGGGCGGAACTTACCACCGTTATAGGATGACTTTGGAAGTACTGCTTCAGCTTCCAGTTTTCCATGAACACACCATAAACAAGTTTCTGCCAATGTGGATATCTTTGTTTAGACTCAATGAGCACCTCACTGACGTGGTAAACCGGCCGTTGAACCAGATGCTCCTTGCCTGCCTCCTTACGCTCCACCACAATGGCGACACTGACGGCTCGTGAGTTAGCAGCCACATATAACAGCAGTGGCTCTTTATCAATGGGAGCCGCAAGGAACGGTGGCTCAGACAACTGTCTCTTTAAATCTTCAAAGGCAGTGTTAGGAGCATCACTCCAGACAATGGTGTCTGTTTTCTTCATCATCTGATACAGCGGTAGGGCCTTCTCACCTAACCGGCTTAAAGCAGCAACACGACCCGCCAGTCGCTGAACATCATTGATGCACGCTGGTTTAGCCAGAGAGGTAATTGCCTTGATCTTCTCCGAATTAGCTTTAATGCCTCTGTTTGAAACCAAGAAACCCAAGAGCTTGCCTGCAGGTACACCAAATACACACTTTTCCAGGTTAAGCATCATTTTATAAACCCAAAGATTATCAAAGGTCTCCTTTAGGTCAGATATCAAGGTTTCCTTCTCTCTGGACTTCACCACGATATCATCCACATAAGCATGAACATTGCGCCCAATTTGGTCTTGGAGACAGTGTACACATCGTTGATAAGTCGCCTAAGCACTCTTGAGCCCAAACGGCATAGATACATAACAGAAGGCTCCAAACGAAGTGATGAAAGCTGTCTTCTCCTGGTCCTTAACTGCCATCTTGATCTGATGATAACCAGAGTAAGCATCCAAAAAGCTTAAACACTCACAACCAGCCGTAGCATCAATGATTTGATCAATACGGGGAAGAGCAAAGGGATCAGCCAGACAAGCCTTATTTAAGTCCATGTAATCAACACACATCCGCCAGGCGCCGTTCTTCTTGAGCACGAGCACCGGGTTAGCCAACCACTCCAAGTGAAAAACTTCAACAATAAACCCAGCGGCTAAGAGCCGGGCGACTTCCTCTCCAATAGCTTGCCGCCTCTCTTCGATGAATCATCGAAGAAACTGTCTGACCGGCTTATACTTCGGATCAATATTGAGAGTGTGCTCGGCGAGTTCTCTCGGTACACTTGGCATGTCAGAAGGTTTCCATGCAAAGATGTCCCAGTTCTCACGGATGAACTCGATGAGCGTGCTTTCCTATTTAGGATCCAAATTGGCACTGATGCTGAACTGCTTAGATGAATCACCCGGATTGAAATCCACAAGCTTGGTTTCGGCAGCCGACTTAAACTTCATCGCCGGGTCATGCTCGCTGGTTGGATTTTTTAGAGAGGTCATATCTGCCGGGTCAACGTTGTTTTGATAAAACTTCAGTTCCTCCACTGCACAAACAGACTCAGCATAAGCCGTGTCACCCTCCTCACATTCCAGGGCTACCTTCCGACTTCCATGCATGGTGATGGAACTTTGTGACCCGGCATCTTAAGCTGCAGGTAAACATAGCATGGTCGCGCCATGAACTTGGCATAAGCCGGCCGTCCAAACAGAGCATGATATGGACTCCTGATTTTGACCACCTCAAAGGTTAGTTTTTTCAGCTCTGGAATCATACTCATCTCCAAAAGCCACTTCCAGTTCAATCTTGCCAACTGGGTACGCCGACTTGGCAGGGACCACTCCATGAAAAACAGTGTTGGACGTCTTCAAATTCTCATCAGTTAACCCCATGCGTTGGAAGGTCTCATAATAGAGGATATTGATGCTGCTACCCCCGTCCATGAGTACCTTAGTGAATTTATAGCCACCAACCTGAGGTGCTACCACCAAGGCTAACTGACCCGGATTATCACCCCGGATGGGGTGATCTTCCCTGCTCCACACAATGGGCCGTTCTGAACACCTCAAATAACGGGGAACCGCTGGCTCAATAGAATTTACAGCCCTCTTATGAACCTTCTGGTCATGTTTGCACAAGCTAGTGGTAAACACATGGTACTACCCACTATTCAGCTGCTTCAGATGGCTTTGATAACCCGATTGTTGCTGATGTTGTTCCCCTTGCCAGATTGCTGCTGATTATGACCGTCCTGATGTCCCTGAAAGCCGGAACTTGAACCGCCACTCGGGCCATGAAAACCGCCAGCTCCTGAGCCGCCGCCCGACCCATGATTGCCATCAAACGTGTTGGAGTTCTTAAAAGCCTTCATGATCGCACAATCTTTCCATATGTGGGTGGCGGGTCGTTCCCGGGTGTCGTGTTTTGGGCATGTTTCATTGAGTAGCTGCTCAAGAGATGGGCCTGACCCGCCATATCGGGGCGACTTGCCCTTACGTCTCTTATTGTCATCCTGTGCATTGGCATTGGCTACAAACTCCGGGTTACCCTGGGCCTTACGCTTGTTGCCCCCTTGATTCGTCGGGTTATGCTACTGTCCCTTTCCCTTGCTATTCTAGCTTCCATCCCCTGTCTTTTCCTCACCAGATGCGGGGTCCTTGGTACTATCAGAGTCGGCGTATTTGACTAAAGCGGCCATCAGCAATACCCATATCGTTGCAATCACGCTTAAGGCGCCCCAGCTTCTGTCTCAGCGGCTCAAAGCGACAATTCTTTTCCAACATAAGGACTGCAGAGCCAGCATCCATCTTGTCAGATGAATGTATTATCTCCTTAACCTGGCGTACCCAGTGAGTCGTGGATTCACCCTCCTCCTGCTTATAATTTGTCAAATCCACAATCGACATGGATTGCTTGCAAGTGTCCTTGAAGTTCTGGATGAAACGGGCTTTTAGCTCTGTCCATGAATCAATGGAATTGGGGGGCAAGCCCTTTAACCAGGACCGGGTCGTTCCATCTAACATCATTGTAAAGTACTTAGCCATTGCTGCATCGCTAACCTCCAACAGCTCAATGGCCATCTCATAGCTCTCGATCCACGCTCCAGGCTGTAAGTCGGTCGTGTAATTCAGCACCTTTCGAGGTCCCTTGAAGTCCTTGGGAAGGCGTACATTATGCAGAGCTGGCACCAAACAAGGAACACTGCCGGTTCTAGTGGCCACTCCCGTCTCAATGGAAGCTATAGGATACTCTGGGAAATCTTGATGAGCCGTCGGTTGAGCCGCTAGCTGAGCCGCCCGCTCGTTCTCCTGACGTACCCGATCTTGTACCGGGTTATAGCCACCGGGCTGGTTCCGGCGTTGGGCATTGCTCGATAAAGCTTCTGACTCCATGTGCCTGCTGTAACTTGGACTCCGGTTTGGACGAGGTGGTGCTAACCAAGGCGGAGGAGTTGAGTGAATCCTATCCCGACTATAAGAATAAGTCTCTTGCTGAGCCAGGGCCATCTGGACAAGTTCCCTGATCCTCCGGGTCTCCACCGCTGTTGGATCATCACCGTCCACTGGGACAGCCGCCAGACGCGCTGATGCTGCGATTAAGTTCTCCATGGGGTTGGGAAAGTGACCCGGCGGTATCGGTATGTAACGAGGCGGCGCCATGTTCCCATGAGGAAGTACCATCTCCCGAGGCTGAGCCGGTCCTCCTGTTCCGGTTGTCATAAACTGATTTGCATCTGGCGGGTCACTTGGGCCGGCTCCGAGTGTTGCAAAAAGAAACCGAGGGTCATAAGTCGGAGGCAAACGGGATTGAGTTTTCTGGTGCCTCCTTCTCATCACCTCATTAGATGCGTTCAGGCTCATCATAAGCTGGAAAGCCTCTGACTGGAGCTACTGCGCCCGTGCATCCAAAGCCACCTTTTCCGTGGCTAACCTGGTATCCTCAACTGCTAAGGTCTCCTTGGCCCAAGCTATTTCCTCGCGTACCCGCGCCACCTCTGCGTCATGCTCATCCTTATTTGCAGGAATAACCGTGGCGGTTAACAGGGTAGTAAGTTTATCCATCAGATCTATCAGCACTTGAGCCGGCAGGCGCACAGGGCCTCCTGCCCTGGCCGCTCCTATCCCGGACGTGATTGCAGCAGCGGCTGTAGAATTTTGGTCGGGTTGAGTCCCAGCCATGAAGACTCCTGCCCAATTTGGCGACTCATAGGGGTCCGGAATACTGGAGCCATCGGAATAGCCCCCAAGCATGCCATCTTGGACTTGATACAGCGAATCTATTGAACCGGCGGACGAATCACCATCGAAGAGAACGGCCGTCTCACCACCACCTTCAGATCCTTCAGGAAGTTCTTCTGCGTGGATGCAGCCCACAAAAACACGCTTCATGCCAGGTTGAACTCGGGTGGGTTTTGCACGCTGAGCCATCTCGACGAGGTCGGTGCAGTTGTCTGGCTCAGGGCCCGGCTCACCAATCCGGCCGATGAAGACGTGGATTCCGCCGAAGGGGGCCTGGTACCCGTACTCAATTGAGCCGGTGTCGGTGCCCCAGCCTTCGTCGTCGATGTAGATCTTGTCGCGACGACTCTTGGTCATCTGGCCTACTGCGTATCCCTTGAGCCCTTCAAATTTGCCCTTCAAGAACTCAAATCCACCGTGCGTTGGCCCCATGGTGGCCGCCAACTGTCGTTGAATTGTCACGTCAGATGTCCTAGTGAAAGGACTTAATCACGGAGCCATCGCAACTAGGAAGCTTGAAGGGGTTAATTGGGACAAGAGACACGGGAGGTTTATACTAGTTCGGCCCCTTACGATGAAGGTAAGGCCTACGTCTAGTTGGGTTGGTATTGCTTGATGTTTCGATGACCAGGGAGCGAGATATGCTATGCCCGGTTCTCGACGAGTTGTTTCTTGCCCTTAGCTGCCAGCGGGTTGCCCCCTTATATACACGGGTTGGCGCCCTGCGGCCTACAGAGTCCCGGCCGGCTCATAGACAGTGTCCGTCTCGGTGACTAGTTAAATCTACCTTACATTACAAGTCAAATTATCATGAAGGTTTACCACTATGGGCTTTAAACCTCTTGCGGGCTTTAGACCCTTTATTGAACCGCCATCTTCGTGCTTGGTCTTGGGCTTCTTTCTAATGGGTTTTTTTGCGTAACCCGGACCCTCCTGGGCGGCTTACAAATAGTTATATCCCCAACAGCCTATGAATTACTCTCTTGTTATTGAACCATTTGATGTTTGGGGCTTTGATTATATGGGACCTTTTCCCGCCTCTAATGGTTATACATATATTTTAGTTGCTATTCATTACGTTACTAAGTGGGTAGAATCTATTTCAACTAGTAGTGTTGATCATAACACTTCTATTAAAATGCTTAAAGAAGTTATTTTTCCGAGGTTTGGAGTCCCTAGATATCTTATGACTGATGTTGGTTCAAGTTTTATTCATGGTGCTTTCCGTAAGATGCTTGCTAAGTATGATGTTAATCATAGAATCGCATCTCCTTATCATCCGCAGTCTAGTGGTCAAGTAGAGTTGAGCAATAGAGATCTCAAATTAATTTTGCAAAAGACTGTCAATAGATCTAGAAAGAATTGGTCCAAAAAACTTGATGATGCGTTATGGGCCTATAGAACTGCATACAAAAATCCTATGGGTATGTCTCCTTATAAGATGGTTTATGGAAAAGCTTGTCATTTACCTCTAGAACTTGAACATAAAGCATATTGGGATATTAAAGAGCTCAACTATGACTTCAAACTTGCCGGTGAGAAGAGGTTGTTTGATATTAGCTCACTTGATGAATGGAGAACCCAAGCCTTTGAGAATGCCAAGCTATTCAAAGAAAAAGTCAAACGTTGGCATGACAAAAGGATACAAAAGCGTGAGTTTAATGTAGGAGATTATGTGTTACTAGCTAAATACCCGTGCGTTGCCACGGACCAACAAGTTTAAACGTGAGACATTGATCAAATATCAATGTTATTCATGGCAGGTACGTTGCATCCGGTTTATGATTATGTCGCGTTAATTATTGCTTATACACTTGCTGATAAAAAAAATCTACTCATACTCAAATTCAAGCTAACATATTTATTATTCCCTCCGTTTTTGTATACAGAGCCAAATTATTGTGTGTAAAATCTCTCATGTTCCACGCCAATTAGTCGCGTGCATCTCCTTCATCTTTCTCTATGATTGCATACAACGTTTGCATTAATAAGCACCATTGTAGGAGGCAAAAACCTTATCAATTCTTCTTAAAAAGAGATACTAACCTTGTATAGATGCAAAAAAATTATATTTTCCTTGTATTAAAAAACAGAGGAGGTATCATGATTCAGTCTGAGAAAGTATGTCTGATGCTGTAAACTAAATGTCGTATGATGATATCACTATCACGAGGATCATTGTCCTCGTATGTCGGCCCTTGTGTATGGACACATGTTTATGTAGGTCACATCCCTCCTTCACATGCATTGTATATAATACTCTCTCCCCTCATCTCTGGTGTATATCACTTGATATGTAATACTCTCCCCCCCCCCCCACCCACCCTTCTGTGGCAGAAGCATCGTGGCCA